>NW_028164718.1:25000-65000 GCF_964263955.1 Coregonus lavaretus
TTACTGCATTTATAAAACGGTTGCCAACACATTTTATAAAAATATGAATTCATTTTTTTGTTGTTGTTAAAAACATTATTTTAACGAGTGCATTCGTTTTTTTACATTCTGAAGTTGCTACCCAAGCGGGCTGGTCGTTAGTTATTTTCTCATGTTTTGACCCAGTCGTTAATTCGAATCATTCTATTCATTCGACGTTGCTATGCTAAACAAATCATTGGCATGTAGCTATCTAGCAGAGAATCAATGATGACGAGGGACAAGAATTTTAATAAGTAATGATTTAATAAATACCCAGTAGGCCTACATAGGCCGCACTGCACTGGTTAATGAATGAATGGAATTCTGAGTGTTTACGGTTTCCATGGTGAATGATTAGTTTCATGTCCATTCTTGGGTAGCTAGCCTACTGGCACAGGAGAGATTGCATTTGTAAAATGATACATTGTTGCACAGGTCATAGAGGCAGACTGGTAGGTTTATACAACCCACAACTGTTGTAGAGGCAGACAGGCAGGTTTATACAACCCACAACTGTTGTAGAGGCAGACAGGTGGGTTTATACAAGTTTATACAACCCACAACTGTTGTAGAGGCAGACAGGTAGGTTTATACAACCCACAACTGTTGTAGAGGCAGACAGGTATGTTTTTACAACCCCCAACTGTTGTAGAGGCAGACAGGTGGGTTTATACAAGTTTATACAACCCACAACTGTTGTAGAGGCAGACAGGTAGGTTTATACAACCCACAACTGTTGTAGAGGCAGACAGGTATGATTTTACAACCCCCAACTGTTGTAGAGGCAGACAGGTGGGTTTTTACAAGTTTATACAACCCACAACTGTTGTAGAGGCAGACAGGTATGTTTTTACAAGTTTATGCAACCCACAACTGTTGTAGAGGCAGACAGGTAGGTTTTTACAACCCCCAACTGTCGTAGAGGCAGACAGGTAGGTTTTTACAACCCCCAACTGTCGCAGAGGCAGACAGGTAGGTTTTTACAACCCCCAACTGTCGTAGAGGCAGACAGGTAGGTTTTTACAACCCCCAACTGTTGTAGAGGCAGACAGGTAGGTTTATACAACCAAATTGTAGCGTTGAAAAATAATGTGTAGACGTTTTTTTCCCCAGGGAGATAAAGTTTATGAATAAACTGGCTGCGGGACAGTGCAATTATGAGATGAACACGTCATGGTATTTTGCGGGAGTTGTTGTCCCACAACCAATCAACCAATCAGCATCCAGGATCCAAACAAACCGTTTTATAATTTGTATTATAGCGCTTAGTAGTGTTGTAGAGGATAGCCTGTGTATTTGTATAAGAGAACTTCTTTGGTAGTCTTATTTTTTACCCCCTTTCTTTCCCCAAAGTTCGTGATTACGATATTTTCTCATCGTTGCAACTCCCCAGCGGGCTCGGGAGAGGCTAAGGTCGAGTCATGCGTCCTCCGAAACATGACCCGCCAAACCGCGCTTCTTAACACCCACTTGCTTAACCCAGAAGCCAGCCGCATCAATGTGTCGGAGGAAACACCGCCCAACTGACGATCGGAGTCAGCCTGCAGGTGCCCGGCCCTCCACAAGGAGTCGCTAGAGCGCGATGAGCTAAGTAAAGCCCCCCCTGGCCAAACCCTCCCCCTAACCCAGACGATGCTGGGCCAATTCTGCGCCGCCCTATGGGACTCCCGGTTACGGCCGGTAATGACACAGCCAGGGATCGAACCCCAGGCTGTAGTGACGCCGCAACACTGTGATGCAGTGCCTTAGATCGCTGCGCCACTCTGGAGGCCACTAAGTGAACTTCTAAACTAAAGTCTGGGTCCGGGTCCCAAACGACACCTTATTTCCTACATAGCACTATAGGGAATAGGGTGACATTTGGGACGTAACTAAAGTTTGTTGAGGAGAGGAGTACATTCTAGACAGGTCTTGTCATGGTCTATCTACCACACTCTACCCCATTACTGCTGCTGCAGAGCAATCTACTGTGTGTGTGTGTGTGTGTGTGCGTGTGTGTGTGTGTGCGTGTGCATGTGCGTGTGTGTGTGCGTGTGTGTGTGAGACCAACCATCTCTCACAGTCTCACATCAGAATTAGACGTTCATCCATGTCTCTCAACCATCACATTTTGAAGTTGTTCTAAACGTCAAATGTCAAAGTGTTTAAGGTTAAGGTCAGCCATTAACTCTGAATGGTTAAGGTAAGGGTTAAGGTCAGCCATTAACTCTGAATGGTTAAGGTAAGGGTTAAGGTCAGCCATTAACTCTGAATGGTTAAGGTTTTGGGATATGCAACCTTTGGAATCAGAGGCAGATGCTTAGGCCCGTCCACCATCCCCGTCCACAACACCCTAGCAAAACCCAAACCTACCTGAAGGGAACAGCGCTCACTGTTGCCCCTAGTGGCCGGTTTCCATGATGTATCCTGACATCCTCAGTCATGGATGGACGTCAAATACGGACTTGTATCACTGGTGACCTGACTGGTATGACAGCCAGACAAATCTGTTTATGTGAATGTGTATGTAAAAATCGGTCAGTGTGTGTGTGTGTGTGTGTGTGTGTGTGTGTGTGTGTGTGTGTATACGATTGCATCTGGCTTGTGGATATATTTATCTCCAGAAATGTTGTGTGTGTGTTGCGTGTGTGTTGTGTGTGTTGTGTGTGTGAAATCCTATTAACTGTGTTAAGTCCTCTGGCCTGCAGCCTGTTCAGAGAGAGAGAGAATGAGTGTATGTGTGTGTATGTTTGTGTGTGTGTCATGTGTGTGTCGCACTTGTGTTTGTGTGTTGCGCTCGTGTGTGTGTGTGTTTTTCTATGTATGTGTATGTATGTGTGTGTGTTTGTGTGTGTGTGTGTGTGTGTGTGTATGTGTGTATGTGTGTGTGTGTGTGTGTGTGTGTGTGTGTGTGTGTGTGTGTGTGTGTGTGTGTGTGTGTATGTGTGTGTGCGTGCGTGTGTGTGTGTGTGTGTGTGTATGTGTGTGTGTGTGTGTGTGTGTGTGTGTGTGTGTATGTGTGTGTGTGTGTGTGTGTGTGTGTGTGTGTGTGTGTGTGTGTGTGTGTGTCTATATATATATGTGTCAGCTTTTGCCAGAACCTGGGGGGTAAGAGGGATAATTTAGGTTACTACTTCATATCATACCACAACACAACACTCTTTCCCTCTCTCCTCTCCTCTCTCTATCCTCTCTCTCTATCCCCGCTCTCCTCTCTCTCTATCCCCATCTCTCCTCTCCTCTCTCTCTATCCCCATCTCTCCTCTCCTCTCTCTATCCCTGCTCTCCTCTCCTCTCTCTATCCCCTCTCCTCTCCTCTCTCTATCCCCATCTCTCCTCTCATCTCTCTATCCCTGCTCTCCTCTCCTCTCTCTATCCTCTCTCTATCCCCTCTCCTCTCCTCTCCTCTCCTCTCTCTCTATCCTCTCTCTCTATTCCCTCTCTCCTCTCCTCTCTCTATCATCTCTCCATCTACCCCTACTATATCTCTCCTCCTCCCTCTCTCTCTTTTCTTTTTCTATCCCCCTATCTGTGCGCTCTTTCGCTACACACTTTCTCTCTATCTATTCTCTATCTCTATCCTTTCTCTATTTCTTTCCTCAACAGCTTTTTTTCCCCTCTGCTCCCTTTCTTCTGCTCTGTCCCCAATCTTTCTCTTCCCCTCGTTCCCCCTCTCTCCCTCTATCAGAGTTAAATAGATTACTAGGACAGTGGCGTAAAAGTGGGTGACATTGAGAGATCCAAGGCCGGCCGGCCAACTGCTCCTTTCATTTGTATTATGGCAGAGAGAGAGAGAAAGAGCGAGAGAGAGAAAGAGAGAGAGAGGGAGAAAGAGAGAGAGAGAGAGAGAGAGAGAGAGAGGGAGAAAGAGAGAGAGAGAGAGAGAGAGAGAGAGAGAGAGAGAGAGAGAGAGAGAGAGAGAGAGAGAGAGAGAGAGAGAGAGAGAGAGAGAGAGAGAGAGATAGTGAATGCTAGTAACATACTGTATATGGTAATATAGCTCCAGGGCTATGCCTAGTCTAAACCAGCTAACAGCTTCTTTCCTACTGTATCTGACTATATGTAATGGTTATGCACAATACTCACTGTCTTCAAATAAAGAAGCGCACTGGGACATTTTATCCACATAAGTTCAGGAGTAAACATTTGCTTAACAAGTCACATAATAGGTTGCATGGACTCACTCTGTGTGCGATAATAGTGTTTAACATGATTTTTGAATGACTACCTCATCTCTGTACCCCACACAAACAATTATCTGTATGGTCCCTCAGTTGGGCAGTGAATTGTAAACACAGATTCAACCACAAAGACCGGCAGATTTTCCAATGCCTTGCAAAGAAGGGCACCTATTGGTAGATGGGTAAACATAAAAAAAAAAAAAGCAGACATTGAATATCCGTTTGAGCATGGTGAAGTTATTAATTACACTTTGTATGGTGTATCAATACACTCAGTCACTACAAAGATACAGGCCTCCTTCCTAACTCAGTTGCCGGAGAGGAAGGAAATGAGGCCAATGGTGACTTTAAAACAGTTACAGAGTTTAATGGCTGTGATAGGAGAAAACTGAGGATGGATCAACAACATTGTAGTTCTCCACAATATTAACCTAAATGACAGAGTGAAAAGAAGGAAGCCTGTACAGAATAAAAATATTCCAAAACATCCAGTTTGCAACAAGGCACTTAAAGTAATACTGCAAAAAATGTGGCAAAGAAATTTACTTTTTGTCCTGAATACAAAGCGTTATGTTTGTGGAAAATCCAACACAACATTACTGAGTACCACCCTTCATATTTTCAAGCATGGTGGTGGCTGCATCATGTTATGGATATGCTTGTCACCGGCAAGGACTAGGGAGTTTGTTTAGGATAAAAATAAATGGAATAGAGCTAAGCACAGGCAAAATCATAGATGAAAACCTGCAGTCTGCATTCCAATGGACACTGGGAGACAAATTCACCTTTCAGCAGGACAACAACCTGAAACACAAGGCCAAATATACACTGGAGTTGGTTACCAAGACGACATTGAATGTTCCTAATGTGCAAATATTGTACGATCCATGTGTGCAAAGCTCTTAGAGACTTACCCAGAAAGACTCACAGCTGGAATCACTGCCAAACCTGATTCTAACATTTATTTACTCAGGTGTGAGAATCCTTATGTAAATTAGATATTTTTGTATTTCATTTTCAATACATTTGCAAACATTTAAATTAGCGAAGAAACATGTTTCTACTTTATCATTAAGAGATATTGTGTAGATGGGTGAGGAAAAAAATAGATTTAATAAATGTTGTATTCAGGCTGTAACACAACATATATATATGGAATAAGTCAAGGGGTGTGAATACTTCCTGAATACTTCCTGAATACTTCCTGAAGGCACTGTAGCTCTCAGAAGTAAAATAGGCTATTCTCAAAAGCATCGGCCCATTGGGACAACAAACAATGGCAGCGTCCCAAATGCCCACAGGGCACTGGTCAGAAGTGGTGCACTGGTGAAGGGGATACGGTGTCATTTGGAGACGCAGAAATTTAGGCCAATAAATCACAGTAAGACAATTGTATAAATAGTAGTATGTGTTATATAATTACTCAACAAGATCACTGAGTGTGTGTCCCAAATAGCACCCTGTTCCCTGCTGAGTCTGCAAATGGCCCTGGTCAAAGGTAGTGCACTATATAGGGAGTAGGGGGCCATTTTGGGGACAAAGACTGTTAAGTCTCTTATGCTATACATCTGATTAACAGTGTGTCCCAAATGGCACCCTGTTCCCTGCTGAGTCTGCAAAGGGCCCCGATCAAAGGTAGTGCACTATATAGGGAGTAGGGGGCCATTTTGGGGACAAAGACTGTTAAATCTCTTATGCTATACATCTGATTAACAGTTCTGGGACCGATCACTTCTTTCCATTTTGTCGGTTTCTCCTTTTCCTAGACCTTTTCCAAACTGGACGGGCCGTAACTGCGTCGCTAGGGACCATAACTGGCGTCGCAAGGGCAGACATCTGTCTCTGTCTCTGTTCTGTCAGACCCCATCTGCACATGTACAAACACACACACACACACAAACACACACACACACACACACACACACACACACACACACACACACACACTATTACAGCGAGGGTCATTTGCTTGTTGTTTCCATCTGCATTCAGGCAGCATCCTTATCCACTATTCTGCAGCTGGGAGAGATTCAGGGATGGGGCATTCTTCTTAGTGTGTGTGTGTGTGTGTGTGTGTGTGTGTGTGTGTGTGTGTGTGTGTGTGTGTGTGTGATAAAGGTTAAATGAATGTCTCCCTCTTAGGACCCATCTGAGTAACTACTGATCATCACTCACTCTCTATCACACAAACACACAGAGAGAGGATACAGAGAAAGAGGGAGGGAGGGAGAAGGAGAGGGAGAGAGAGAGAGAGAGAGAGAGTGAAAGAGAGAGAGAAAGAGAGAGAGAAAAAGTGAAAGAGAGAGAAAGTGAAAGAGAGAGAGAAATAGAGAGAGAGAAAGAGAAAGAGAGAGAAAGAGAGAGAGAAATAGAGAGAGAGAGAAAGTGAAAGAGAGAGAAGTGAAAGAGAGAGAGAAAGTGAAAGAGAGAAAGCGAGAGAGAGAAAGAGAGAGAAAGTGAAAGAGAGAGAGAGAGAACGAGAAAGAGAGAGAGAGAAAGAGAGAAAGAGAGAAAGAGAGAGAGAGAGAAAGAGAAAGAGAGAGAAAGTGAAAGCGAGAGAGAGAGAGAGAGAGAAAGAGATGGTTTGTTAAATGCAGGAATGAAAATATGACCTGTGAAGTGTGAAATGGGCTTGAGGGAGTGCGTGCATGCATGTGTGAACGGGGTGAAGCATTATGGTGTGTGTGTGAGCGTGTGCCTCTGTGTGTGTGTGTGCACATGCGTTTGTGCGTTCATGCTTGTGTGTGTGTGTGTGTGTGTTATTGAGAATGCTACAGATAAATGCTCTCTGTGTCCTGCTATTAGTGTGTGTTTCAGAGGTGAACTACATCTGTGTGTGTGTGTGTGTGTTGTAAACTAAGACATACTGAGACAGAGTACTACCTTCTCTCCTCCTCCATAAGGTATCATGGTACTAACAGAGTATTTACTGCCTCCTCTCCTCCATAAGGTATCATGGTACTAACAGAGTATTTACTACCTCCTCTCCTCCATAAGGTATCATGGTACTAACAGAGTATTTACTACCTCCTCTCCTCCATAAGGTATCATGGTACTAACAGAGTATTTACTGCCTCCTCTCCTCCATAAGGTATCATGGTACTAACAGAGTATTTACTGCCTCCTCTCCTCCATAAGGTATCATGGTACTAACAGAGTATTTACTACCTCCTCTCCTCCATAAGGTATCATGGTACTAACAGAGTATTTACTACCTCCTCTCCTCTCCTCCATAAGGTATCATGGTACTAACAGAGTATTTACTGCCTCCTCTCCTCCATAAGGTATCATGGTACTAACAGAGTATTTACTGCCTCCTCTCCTCCATAAGGTATCATGGTACTAACAGAGTATTTACTGCCTCCTCTCCTCCATAAGGTATCATGGTACTAACAGAGTATTTACTACCTCCTCTCCTCTCCTCCATAAGGTATCATGGTACTAACAGAGTATTTACTACCTCCTCTCCTCTCCTCCATAAGGTATCATGGTACTAACAGAGTATTTACTACCTCCTCTCCTCTCCTCCATAAGGTATCATGGTACTAACAGAGTATTTACTACCTCCTCTCCTCTCCTCCATAAGGTATCATGGTACTAACAGAGTATTTACTGCCTCCTCTCCTCCATAAGGTATCATGGTACTAACAGAGTATTTACTACCTCCTCTCCTCTCCTCCATAAGGTATCATGGTACTAACAGAGTATTTACTGCCTCCTCTCCTCCATAAGGTATCATGGTACTAACAGAGTATTTACTACCTCCTCTCCTCTCCTCCATAAGGTATCATGGTACTAACAGAGTATTTACTGCCTCCTCTCCACCATAAGGTATCATGGTACTAACAGAGTATTTACTGCCTCCTCTCCTCCATAAGGTATCATGGTACTAACAGAGTATTTACTACCTCCTCTCCTCTCCTCCATAAGGTATCATGGTACTAACAGAGTATTTACTACCTCCTCTCCCCTCCTCCATAAGGTATCATGGTACTAACAGAGTATTTACTACCTCCTCTCCTCTCCTCCATAAGGTATCATGGTACTAACAGAGTATTTACTACCTTCTCTCCTCTCCTCCATAAGGTATCATGGTACTAACAGAGTATTTACTACCTCCTCTCCTCCATAAGGTATCATGGTACTAACAGAGTATTTATTACCTCCTCTCCTCCATAAGGTATCATGGTACTAACAGAGTATTTACTGCCTCCTCTCCTCCATACGGTATCATGGTACTAACAGAGTATTTACTGCCTCCTCTCCTCTCCTCCATAAGGTATCATGGTACTAACAGAGTATTTACTGCCTCCTCTCCTCTCCTCCATAGGGTATCATGGTACTAACAGAGTATTTACTGCCTCCTCTCCTCTCCTCCATAAGGTATCATGGTACTAACAGAGTATTTACCACCTCCTCTCCTCCATAAGGTATCATGGTACTAACAGAGTATTTACTACCTCCTCTCCTCTCCTCCATAAGGTATCATGGTACTAACAGAGTATTTACTGCCTCCTCTCCTCCATAAGGTATCATGGTACTAACAGAGTATTTACTTCCTCCTCTCCTCCATAAGGTATCATGGTACTAACAGAGTATTTACTGCCTCCTCTCCTCTCCTCCATAAGGTATCATGGTACTAACAGAGTATTTACTGCCTCCTCTCCTCTCCTCCATAAGGTATCATGGTACTAACAGAGTATTTACTACCTCTCTCTCCTCTCCTCCATAAGGTATCATGGTACTAACAGAGTATTTACTGCCTCCTCTCCTCTCCTCCATAAGGTATCATGGTACTAACAGAGTATTTACTACCTCCTCTCCCCTCCTCCATAAGGTATCATGGTACTAACAGAGTATTTACTACCTCCTCTCCTCTCCTCCATAAGGTATCATGGTACTAACAGAGTATTTACTACCTTCTTTCCTCTCCTCCATAAGGTATCATGGTACTAACAGAGTATTTACTACCTCCTCTCCTCCATAAGGTATCATGGTACTATCAGAGTATTTACTACCTCCTCTCCTCCATAAGGTATCATGGTACTAACAGAGTATTTACTGCCTCCTCTCCTCCATAAGGTATCATGGTACTAACAGAGTATTTACTGCCTCCTCTCCTCTCCTCCATAAGCTATCATGGTACTAACAGAGTATTTACTGCCTCCTCTCCTCTCCTCCATAAGGTATCATGGTACTAACAGAGTATTTACTGCCTCCTCTCCTCTCCTCCATAAGGTATCATGGTACTAACAGAGTATTTACCACCTCCTCTCCTCCATAAGGTATCATGGTACTAACAGAGTATTTACTACCTCCTCTCCTCTCCTCCATTAGGTATCATGGTACTAACAGAGTATTTACTGCCTCCTCTCCTCCATAAGGTATCATGGTACTAACAGAGTATTTACTGCCTCCTCTCCTCCATAAGGTATCATGGTACTAACAGAGTATTTACTGCCTCCTCTCCTCTCCTCCATAAGGTATCATGGTACTAACAGAGTATTTACTGCCTCCTCTCCTCTCCTCCATAAGGTATCATGGTACTAACAGAGTATTTACTACCTCTCTCTCCTCTCCTCCATAAGGTATCATGGTACTAATAGAGTATTTACTACCTCCTCTCCTCCATAAGGTATCATGGTACTAACAGAGTATTTACTACCTCCTCTCCTCTCCTCCATAAGGTATCATGGTACTAACAGAGTATGTACTGCCTCCTCTCCTCTCCTCCATAGGGTATCATGGTACTAACAGAGTATTTACTGCCTCCTCTCCTCTCCTCCATAAGGTATCATGGTACTAACAGAGTATTTACCACCTCCTCTCCTCCATAAGGTATCATGGTACCAGCAGAGTATTTACTACCTCCTCTCCTCTCCTCCATAAGGTATCATGGTACTAACAGAGTATTTACTGCCTCCTCTCCTCCATAAGGTATCATGGTACTAACAGAGTATTTACTTCCTCCTCTCCTCCATAAGGTATCATGGTACTAACAGAGTATTTACTGCCTCCTCTCCTCTCCTCCATAAGGTATCATGGTACTAACAGAGTATTTACTGCCTCCTCTCCTCTCCTCCATAAGGTATCATGGTACTAACAGAGTATTTACTACCTCTCTCTCCTCTCCTCCATAAGGTATCATGGTACTAACAGAGTATTTACTGCCTCCTCTCCTCTCCTCCATAAGGTATCATGGTACTAACAGAGTATTTACTACCTCCAATCCCCTCCTCCATAAGGTATCATGGTACTAACAGAGTATTTACTACCTCCTCTCCTCTCCTCCATAAGGTATCATGGTACTAACAGAGTATTTACTACCTTCTCTCCTCTCCTCCATAAGGTATCATGGTACTAACAGAGTATTTACTACCTCCTCTCCTCCATAAGGTATCATGGTACTATCAGAGTATTTACTACCTCCTCTCCTCCATAAGGTATCATGGTACTAACAGAGTATTTACTGCCTCCTCTCCTCCATAAGGTATCATGGTACTAACAGAGTATTTACTGCCTCCTCTCCTCTCCTCCATAAGCTATCATGGTACTAACAGAGTATTTACTGCCTCCTCTCCTCTCCTCCATAAGGTATCATGGTACTAACAGAGTATTTACTGCCTCCTCTCCTCTCCTCCATAAGGTATCATGGTACTAACAGAGTATTTACTACCTCCTCTCCTCTCCTCCATAAGGTATCATGGTACTAACAGAGTATTTACTGCCTCCTCTCCTCCATAAGGTATCATGGTACTAACAGAGTATTTACTGCCTCCTCTCCTCTCCTCCATAAGGTATCATGGTACTAACAGAGTATTTACTACCTCTCTCTCCTCTCCTCCATAAGGTATCATGGTACTAACAGAGTATTTACTACCTCCTCTCCTCCATAAGGTATCATGGTACTAACAGAGTATTTACTACCTCTTCTCCTCCATAAGGTATCATGGTACTAACAGAGTATTTACTACCTCCTCTCCTCCATAAGGTATCATGGTACTAACAGAGTATTTACTACCTCCTCTCCTCTCCTCCATAAGGTATCATGGTACTAACAGAGTATTTACTGCCTCCTCTCCTCTCCTCCATAAGGTATCATGGTACTAACATAGTATTTACTACCTCCTCTCCTCCATAAGGTATCATGGTACTAACAGAGTATTTACTACCTCCTCTCCTCCATAAGGTATCATGGTACTAACAGAGTATTTACTACCTCCTCTCCTCTCCTCCATAAGGTATCATGGTACTAACAGAGTATTTACTGCCTCCTCTCCTCTCCTCCATAAGGTATCATGGTACTAACATAGTATTTACTACCTCCTCTCCTCCATAAGGTATCATGGTACTAACAGAGTATTTACTACCTCCTCTCCTCCATAAGGTATCATGGTACTAACAGAGTATTTACTACCTCCTCTCTACCACACCTACTTACCTACAGACAAATGTCCACTGGTCTAATGTCCATTGCTCGTGTTTCTTGCCTCAAGCAGGTCTCTTCTTCTTATTGGTGTCCTTTAGTAGTGGTTTCTTTGCAGCAATTCGACCATGAAGGCCTGATTCACACAGTCCCCCCTGAACAGTTGATGTTGAGATGTGTCTGTGACTTGAACTCTGTGAATCATTTATTTGGGCTGCAATTTCTGAGCCTGGTAACTCTAATGAACTTATCCTCTGCAGCAGAGGTAACTCTGGGTCTTCCATTCCTGTGGCGATCCTCATGAGAGCCAGTTTCATCATAGCGCTTGATGGTTTCTGCGACTGAACTTGAAGAAACTTTCAAAGTTCTTGAAATGTTCCGCATTGACTAACCTTCATGTCTTAAAGTAATGATGGACTGTCGTTTCTCTTTGCTTATTTGAGCTTTTCTTGCCATAATATGGACTTGGTCTTTTACCAAATAGGGCTATCTTCTGTATACCACCCCTACCTTGTCACAACACAACTGATTGGCTCAAACACATTAAGAAGGAAAGAAATTCCACAAATTATCTTTTTAAGAAGGCACACCTGTTAATTGAAATGCATTCCAGGTGACTACCTCATGAAGCTGGTTGAGAGAATGCCAAGAGTGTGCAAAGCTGTCATCAAGGCAAAGGGTGGCTATTTGAAGACTCTCAAATATAAAATATATTTTGATTTGTTTAACACTTTTTTTGGTTACTACATGATTCCATATGTGTTATTTCATAGTTTTGATGTCTTCACTATTATTCTACAAAGTAGAAAATAGTAAAAATAAAGAAAAACCGTTGAATGAGTGGGTGTGTCCAAACTTTTGACTGGTAGTGTACGTACAAACATAACACATACAGATAAATAAATACAGAAAAATGAAACAGAAGGCATTTGAACCCAGTCTGACACCAAGAGAAGATTCATGTGGTGAGACAAGCCTAAACACAATCTAAATATATATACACACGTGCCATTTACCACATAGAAGCAAAATATTTGGAATTTAATTATAGCCCTTTTTCTTATATTCCTTTATCTAAATATTCCGCAAACGGAAATACAAAAAAAAAACTAATTTCAGTTTCTCCTCACCGCTCAGCCACATAATGCCAGGGTATATCTGGTGTGCTTTCTGGAATAAGAGCAAGCGTATATCGTGGCAGAAAGGGCAGTAGAGGATAAAATGAGTTTCATTCTCTATTTCTTCCAGGTCACAATAGTTACATAGTCTTTCCTCTTCCATTTCACCACAATACCGACCTGTTTCAATACGCAGAGGCAATATCCCTGATCTTACCTGTTACATCTCCTTACACAGCGATCTCCTTTTTTTTTTTCTTTAGGGGGAAGATCAGCTTTAATATTGCAGATAGATTGTAACTTCCATCAATGTAATTGTCTGCATCACTTCCAATCCCCCATATGGTTTTTTTCTCGCAAATATATATATAGATATACAGTGGGGGAAAAAAGTATTTAGTCAGCCACCAATTGTGCAAGTTCTCCCACTTAAAAAGATGAGAGAGGCCTGTAATTTTCATCATAGGTACACGTCAACTATGACAGACAAAATGAGATTTTTTTCCCCAGAAAATCACATTGTAGGATTTTTAATGAATTTATTTGCAAATTATGGTGGAAAATAAGTATTTGGTCAATAACAAAAGTTTCTCAATACTTTGTTATATACCCTTTGTTGGCAATGACACAGGTCAAACGTTTTCTGTAAGTCTTCACAAGGTTTTCACACACTGTTGCTGGTATTTTGGCCCATTCCTCCATGCAGATCTCCTCTAGAGCGGTGATGTTTTGGGGCTGTCGCTGGGCAACACAGACTTTCAACTCCCTCCAAAGATTTTCTATGGGGTTGAGATCTGGAGACTGGCTAGGCCACTCCAGGACCTTGAAATGCTTCTTACGAAGCCACTCCTTCGTTGCCCGGGCGGTGTGTTTGGGATCATTGTCATGCTGAAAGACCCAGCCACGTTTCATCTTCAATGCCCTTGCTGATGGAAGGAGGTTTTCACTCAAAATCTCACGATACATGGCCCCATTCATTCTTTCCTTTACACGGATCAGTCGTCCTGGTCCCTTTGCAGAAAAACAGCCCCAAAGCATGATGTTTCCACCCCCATGCTTCACAGTAGGTATGGTGTTCTTTGGATGCAACTCAGCATTCTTTGTCCTCCAAACACGACGAGTTGAGTTTTTACCAAAAAGTTATATTTTGGTTTCATCTGACCATATGACATTCTCCCAATCCTCTTCTGGATCATCCAAATGCACTCTAGCAAACTTCAGACGGGCCTGGACATGTACTGGCTTAAGCAGGGGGACACGTCTGGCACTGCAGGATTTGAGTCCCTGGCGGCGTAGTGTGTTACTGATGGTAGGCTTTGTTACTTTGGTCCCAGCTCTCTGCAGGTCATTTACTAGGTCCCCCCGTGTGGTTCTGGGATTTTTGCTCACCGTTCTTGTGATCATTTTGACCCCACGGGGTGAGATCTTGCGTGGAGCCCCAGATCGAGGGAGATTATCAGTGGTCTTGTATGTCTTCCATTTCCTAATAATTGCTCCCACAGTTGATTTCTTCAAACCAAGCTGCTTACCTATTGCAGATTCAGTCTTCCCAGCCTGGTGCAGGTCTACAATTTTGTTTCTGGTGTCCTTTGACAGCTCTTTGGTCTTGGCCATAGTGGAGTTTGGAGTGTGACTGTTTGAGGTTGTGGACAGGTGTCTTTTATACTGATAACAAGTTCAAACAGGTGCCATTAATACATGTAACGAGTGGAGGACAGAGGAGCCTCTTAAAGAAGAAGTTACAGGTCTGTGAGAGCCAGAAATCTTGCTTGTTTGTAGGTGACCAAATACTTATTTTCCACCATAATTTGAAAATCTCAATTTGTCTGTCATAGTTGACGTGTACTTATGATGAAAATTACAGGCCTCTCTCATCTTTTTAAGTAGGAAAACCTGCAAAATCGACAGTGTATCAAATACTTGTTCTCCCCACTGTACATACATACAGTGAGGGAAAAAAGTATTTGATCCCCTGCTGATTTTGTACGTTTGCCCACTGACAAAGACATGATCAGTCTATCATTTTAATGGTAGGTTTATTTGAACAGTGAGAGACAGAATAACAACAAAAAAATCCAGAAAAACAAATGTCAAAAATGTTATAAATTCATTTGCATTTTAATGAGGGAATTAAGTATCTGACCCCTCTGCAAAACATGACTTAGTACTTGGTGGCAAAACCCTTGTTGGCAATCACAGAGGTCAGACGTTTCTTGTAGTTGGCCACCAGGTTTGCACACATCTCAGGAGGGATTTTGTCCCACTCCTCTTTGCAGATCTTCTCCAAGTCATTAAGGTTTCAAGGCTGACGTTTGGCAACTCGAACCTTCAGCTCCCTCCACAGATTTTTTATGGGATTAAGGTCTGGAGACTGGCTAGGCCACTCCAGGACCTTAATGTGCTTCTTCTTGAGCCACTCCTTTGTTGCCTTGGCCGTGTGTTTTGGGTCATTGTCATTCTGGAATACCCATCCACGACCCATTTTCAATGCCCTGGCTGAGGGAAGGAGGTTCTCACCCAATATTTGACGGTACATGGCCCCGTCCATCATCCCTTTGATGCGGTGAAGTTGTCCTGTCCCGTTAGCAGAAAAACACCCCCAAAGCATATTGTTTCCACCTCCATGTTTGACGGTGGGGATGGTGTTCTTGGGGTCTTAGGCAGTATTCCTCCTCCTCCAAACACGGCGAGTTGAGCTAGCCGGTGCCCCCGCACATTGACTCTGCACCGGTACCCCCCTGTATATATAGCCTCCCTACTGTTATTTTATTTTACTTCTGCTCTTTTTTTCTCAACACTTTTTTTGTTGTTGTTTTATTTTTACTTTTTTGTTAAAATAAATGCACTGTTGGTTAAGGGCTGTAAGTAAGCATTTCACTGTAATGTCTGCACCTGTTGTATTCGGCGCATGTGACCAATAAAATTTGATTTGATTTGATTTGATGCCAAAGAGCTCAATTTTGTTCATAAACACTATGCCATGCGATGGGTACGTCAAACATCTCTTCCCAACTATTTTGCAATCTATATGGGACGGCTGTCAATCCTTTGGTCCATAAATGAAACTGGTATACTTTTTTATTTATCACAGTTTTCTTTAACCAATGATGTTCTTTAATGCAAGGCCGACAGACAAGTTCCTTACTTTTTCTCCCTTCCACTTTCCTCTTCCATTTTTGCGGTAATGCTGCAATTATTTGGTTGTAATTTTGGGTAGAGCAGACATTTCCATATGTTTTTGTTAGCTGCATGTGCGACATAACTCCACCAGTCGTACTGATGATATCATTTACGAAGATTATACCTTTTTTAAACATTTTGTAAAAAAAAAAAAAAGGTTTTTTATCAATTAGTATATTTGAGTTTAACCACAATATTTGTTGCATTATTTTTTCTGTCGTTTCTGGAGGATTAAATTGAAATTGCAACCAACTTTCTATGGCTTGTTTTAGAAATAGTGATATTTGGGAGATTATTTCCTTTTCAAATAACTGAAAGTGAGAGAATGTAATCTGAATAAAGGGAAAAAGGCCATTCTTGAACATTGGGTGAGACAATCTTACTAATTTGCTAGAGAACCAGTTCGGATTTAAGTATAACTTTTGTATGACTGAAGCTTTTAGTGATAGGTCTAATGCTTTAATATTTAATAATTTCTGTCCTCCGAATTCATATTCATTTTATAATTAGGCCGTTTAATTTTGTCTGGCTTGCCGTTCCAAATAAAATTGAATATTTTTTTCTCATATAATTTTAAAAACTGTTCGCTAGGCGTAGGCAAGACCATAAGCAAATAGGTAAACTGGGATAATACTAAAGAGTTAATCAGGGTGATTTTTCCACAAATTGACAGGTATTTACCTTTTCATGGTAGCAAGATCTTATCTATTTTTGCTAACTTTCTAGTAAAATTGATTGGAGTGAGATCATTTATTTCATTTGGGATATGTATTCCGAGTATATCCACATCACCATCAGACCATTTTATTGGTAAACTACATGGTAATGTAAAAATTGTATTTTTTTAGTGATCCAATACGTAATATAGTACATTTATCATAATTTGGTTGTAATCCAGAGAGGTTAGAAAATGTATATAGATCCTCTATGAGGCTGTGGAGGGATTCAAGTTGTGGATTTAAAAGAAAACATGAATCATCAGCGTACAATGACACCTTTGTTTTTAAGCCCTGGATTTCTAATCCCTTGATATTATTGTTCGATATGATTTTAATAGCTAACATCTCGATGGCCATAATAAATAGATATCCCGATAGTGGACAACCTTGTTTCACTCCTCTTGACAGTTTAAAACTTTCTGAGAAATTGCCATTATTTACTATTTTACACCTAGGGTTACTATACATGATTTTAACCCATTTTATAAGAGATTCTCCAAAATTGAAATGCTACTTTATCAAATGCCTTTTCAAAGTCTATTCTATTGTTTCCAGTACTTGCCATATATTATCTCCACTGTGTCTTATAATATACCATTTAGCAGATGCTTTTATCCAAACCGACTTACAGTCAAGCATGCATACATAATAATAATAATAATATGCCATTTAGCAGACGCTTTTATCCAAAGCGACTTACAGTCATGCGTGCATACATTTTTGTGTATGGGTGGTCCCGGGGATCGAACCCACTACCTTGGCGTTACAAGCGCCGTGCTCTACCAGCTGAGCTACAGAGGACCAGTTGGCATCTTTTGTGTATGGGTGGTCCCGGGGATCGAACCCACTACCCTGGCGTTACAAGCGCCATTCTCTACCAGCTGAATGATTAGAATGAATAATGTCCAACAATACCTTTTTAATTCTATGAGTTATACATTTTTCTAGAATTTTTGCATCACAACACTGAAGTGTAAGGGGCCTCCAATTTTTTTTCATGGACTGGATCTTTATATTTTCCACTTGTATCCTGTTTCAGTAATAATGAAATCAGACCTTCTTCTTGAGTGTCTGATAATCTACCATTTACATAGGAGGGGTTAAAACATGCTAATAACGGTCCTCTGAGTATATCAAAAAAGGTTTGGTATACGTCGACTGGTATGCCATCCAACCCTGGAGTTTTCCCGGACTTAAAGTCTTTAATTGCATTCAGAAGTTCCTCCTCTGTAATTTCACCTTCACATTAGTCTTTCTGTATGGCTGTTAATTTTACATTATCAATAGAAAAAAAATCTCTACAATTAGCTTCAGTTAGAGGAGATGGAGGCGACTGAAACGAAAACATGTGCTTAAAGTACTTTGTTTCCTCCTTCAAAATATCATTTGGTGAATCATGGGTGACTCCATCATTTGTAACAACTTTCAGTAAATTCTTTTTGGTAGCATTCCTATGTTGAAAATTAAAAAATAATTTGGTGCATTTTTCCCCGTATTCCTTGAATAAGTTTCTCCATTTCTTTTAGTTTTTCCTCTAATTTATTCTGAGACTCTATGTTACAGTTTTTATTGCTATCTATCTGTTCTGTTAGACATTCTATTTCCTTTGTAAGTATGGACTCCTTTGACCTAAATTTCTTTTGTTTTCGAGATGATTACTGAATTGCATGGCCTCTGAAGGCACATTTAAAGGTGTCCCATACAATAAGGGGATTTGCTGTACCTATGTTATGTCGGAAAAAAACAGTTATGAATTCCTCTGTCCTAGTTAAAAAGAAGTTATCATCCAACAGGCTTTGATTAAATTTCCAATATCCTTGCCCACGTGTAATTTCATTAAGAGTAATGTATATGCCAATTATATGATGGTCCGACTGCATTCTGTCCCCAGCGATCTCTTGCTTTTAGGTAGGTTATACATAATACAAATTCACCTTTAATCAAACAAAATGTTCTCATTTTGGGTTTATGATTAATCTCCTCCACCCATTTTTTTTAAAAATATTGCATCAACAGTTGTTCTTTAATAATATCTATGTCTCCCTTCATTTGGTTTTTATACAGATGTTCACAGTCAGACTGTTGAAAAAGGTCAGACATTTCAGTTGCACAGGCTCCCCCTATGGATAGATCCCATTGAAAAACGTTACTAGTTATTCTGGCAGTTGGCATATCAAACAGTCTATTCTGGCAGTTGGCATATCCAACAGTCTATTCTGGCAGTTGGCATATCAAACAGTCTATTCTGGCAGTTGGCATATCAAACAGTCTATTCTGGCAGTTGGCATATCCAACAGTCTATTCTGGCAGTTGGCATATCAAACAGTCTATTCTGGCAGTTGGCATATCCAACAGTCTATTCTGGCAGTTGGCATATCCAACAGTCTATTCTGGCAGTTGGCATATGCAACAGTCTATTCTGGCAGTTGGCATATCCAACAATCTATTCTGGCAGTTGGCATATCCAACAGTCTATTCTGGCAGTTGGCATATCCAACAGTCTATTCTGGCAGTTGGCATATCCAACAGTCTATTCTGGCAGTTGGCATATCCAACAGTCTATTCTGGCAGTTGGCATATCAAACAGTCTATTCTGGCAGTTGGCATATCCAACAGTCTATTCTGGCAGTTGGCATATCCAACAGTCTATTCTGGCAGTTGGCATATCAAACAGACTATTCTGGCAGTTGGCATATCCAACAGTCTATTCTGGCAGTTGGCATATCCAACAGTCTATTCTGTCAGTTGGCATATCCAACAGTCTATTCTGGCAGTTGGCATATCAAACAGTCTATTCTGGCAGTTGGCATATCCAACAGTCTATTCTGGCAGTTGGCATATCCAACAGTCTATTCTGGCAGTTGGCATATCCAACAGTCTATTCTGGCAGTTGGCATATGCAACAGTCTATTCTGGCAGTTGGCATATCAAACAGTCTATTCTGGCAGTTGGCATATCCAACAGTCTATTCTGGCAGTTGGCATATCCAACAGTCTATTCTGGCAGTTGGCATATCCAACAGTCTATTCCAAAGTCTCACCATACACACCTTCCATCTCACCTCACAGGGTTCCCAGCCCATGTCCCCAGTTATTGCAAGTATCAAAAGTTTATCAAAATTGGATTTATTTTTTGTGGGTCTGTTTAATCTGAGGGAAATATGTGTCTCTAAAATTGTCTAACATTTGGCAGGAGGTTAGGAAGTGCAGCTCAGTTTCCACCTCATTTTGTGGGCAGTGTGCACATAGCCTGTCTTCTCTTGAGAGCCAGGTCTGCCTACGGCGACCTTTCTCAATAGCAAGGCTATGCTCACTGAGTTTGTACATAGTCAAAGCTTTACTTAATTTTGGGTCAGTCACAGTGGTCAGGTATTCTGCCACTGTGTACTCTCTGTTTAGGGCCACATAGCATTCTAGTTTGCTCTGTATTTTCCAGTGTGTCAAGTAATTATCTTTTTGTTTTCTCATGATTTGGTTGAGTCTAATTGTGTTGCCGTCCTGGGACTCGGTGGGGTCTGTTTGTGTTTGTGAACAGAGCCCCAGGACCAGCTTGCTTAGGGGACTCTTCTCCAGGTTAATCTCTCTGTAGGTGATGGCTTTGTTATGGAAGGTTTGGGAATCATTTCCTTTTAGGTGGTTGTAGAATTTAACAGCTCCTTTCTGGATTTTGATCATTAGCGGGTATCTGCCTAATTCTGCTCTGCATGCATTATTTGGTGTTTTACGTTGTACACAGAGGATATTTTTGCAGAATTCTGCATGCAGTCTCAATTTGTTGTTTGTCCCATTTTGTGAATTCTTGGTTGGTGAGTGGACCCAGACCTCACAACCATAAAGGGCAATGGGTTCTATAACTGATTCAAGTATTTTTAGCCAGATCCTAATTGGTATGTCAAATGTTATGTTCCTTTTGATAGCATAGAAGGCCCTTCTTGCCTTGTCTCTCAGATCGTTCACAGCTTTGTGGAAGTTACCTGTGGCGCTGATGTTTAGGCCGAGGTATGTATAGTTTTTAGTGAGCTCTAGGACAAGTGTCTAGATGGAATTTGTATTTGTGGTCCTGGCAACTGGAGCTTTTTTGGAACACCATTATTTTTGTCTTACTGAGATTTACTGTCAGGGCCCAGGTCTGACAGAATCTGTGCAGAAGATCTAGGTGCTGCTGTAGGCCCTCCTTGGTTGGTGACAGGAGCACCAGATAATCAGCAAACAGTGGACATTTGACTTCAGATTCTAGTAGGGTGAGGCCGGGTGCTGCAGACTGTTCTAGTGCCCTTGCCAATTTGTTGATATATATGTTGAAGAGGGTGAGGCTTAAGCTGCATCCCTCTCACCCCACGGCCATGTGGAAAGAAATGTGTGTGTTTTATGCCAAATTTAACCGCACACTTGTCTCTCTCTCTCTCTCTCTCTCTCTCTCTCTCTCTCTCTCTCTCCCTCTCTGTCTCTCTCTCTCTCCCTCTCTGTCTCTCTCTCTCTCTGTCTCTCTCTCTCTAACTCTCTCTATATATTTTTCTCTCAGCTAAAAAGGTTTACTGTATTGCAACGGAATTAACGTTTCCTGTTGGTGTCTCTGGCAGTGTGTGTGTGTGTGTGTGTGTGTGTGTGTGTGTGTGTGTGTGTGTGTGTGTGTGTGTGTGTGTGTGTGTGTGTGTGTGTGTGTGTGTGTGCGTGCGTGCGTGCGTGCGTGCGTGCGTGCGTGCGTGCGTGCGTGCGTGCGTGCGTGCGTGCGTGCGTGCGTGCGTGCGTGCGTGCGTGCGTGCGTGCGTGCGTGCGTGCGTGCGTGCGTGCGTGCGTGCGTGCGTGCGTGCGTGCGTGCGTGCGTGCGTGCGTGCGTGTGGCTGGCAGGCAGGCAGCAGTCTGTGACCTCACCGCAGTGGGTAGTTTGCCTCATGTAGGAGGAAGTCTCACCATCAATTATAGATTGTGCTGAGTGGCTGGTAGACACACACACACACACACACACACATATACACACACCCACACATATACACACACCCACACATATACACACACCTTCTCTCTCTCTCTTCATCCCTCTCTTTATGTATAGTTCAAAGGGTTGTTTTGTATAAAAAGACAACCTACTGAAGTCCTTTCTTTCTCTGTCTCTCTTTCTCACTCATCCATGTTTCACTGCCAAATCCACTCATCTAACTGCTCTATCTCACTATCTGGCAAAGAACAGTTTGTTTGTAAGGCATTCATTCTGTAACACTATCTGGCAAAGGACAGTTTGTTTCTAAGGCATTCTATCTGGTTCTTTATCTGACAAAAGACAGTTTGTAAGGTGTTTTCTGGTTCTTTATCTGGCAAAGGACCGTTTGTAAGGTGTTTTCTGGTTCTTTATCTGGCAAAGGACAGTTTGTAAGGCATCAGTTCAACGCATTCATTCTATTTCAGAGAGAAAACAGATGTATCCTTGCTGTAGCAGATTCTAAGCAGTGTAGCGATCTTTCTCTTGATTTCACGCCATCTCTCTCTTCCCTCCCTCCCTCCCTCCCTCCCTCCCTCCCTCCCTCCCTCCCTCCCTCCCACCCTCCCTCCCTCCTCTCCCTCCTCTCCCTCCCTTCCTCCCTTCCTCCCTCCCTCCCTCCCTCCCTCTCTCCCTCCCTCCCTCCCTCCCTCCCTCTCAGTTTTCTATCAGATCTCAGCTTTTTTTCTCAGGAAGTGTTTTATTCGGCTCTGAGATTAATTAATTAGATGTACAGTAAAAGAGACTTAACAGTCTTTGTCCCCAAAATGGCACCCTATTCCCTATATAGTGCACTACTTTAGACCAGAGCCCTTTGGTGAATAGGGCGCTATTCAGGATGCAGCCTTTAGCTTCATTAGCGAAGCGCCGTAAGTGTCTTGCAGATAATGGGGTGTCAGGAGTGTGTGTGTGTGTGTGTATGTGTGTGTGTGTGTGTATGTGTGTGTGTGTATGTGTGTGTGTGCTAATAGGGGTATCAGGTCAAACACTTCTCCTATCTGCTCTTACCTCTAATTGGCTAGGGTCGCCTCTATGTCACCATATCTGCTGTGTGTGTGTCTCACCGTATTTATTGGAGACCATCCCTAATGATTTTCTTTACATGTTTAGAGTCAAACTAGCCGGAGTATTTTCAAACACACTTTCACTATCTGGGGCTAAATTACCACACGAAGGGACACTAACCCATGAGATGAAGATTGGTCGCTAATAACAGCACTAGAGATTGAGTTTACGATGGGTTTTGTTGAAACTCCCGAGTTTTCTTGTAAGGGGATGTGGGTTAATGCTCTGTAATAGTACAGCAATGTGTTGTTTTGGGATGTTTTGTATGAGATACAGTCGTTAGTTCAAGTCTACACACCCCTTGCACAGTCTTCACATTTTGCTTCCTTCAAATTACATCTCAAAAGGGGAATACATTAGATTTTGTTTTCCTACCGATCTACACAAACCTACTCTGCATTTTCAAAGTGAAAGACACATTTTAGAACATTTTCCAAATGAATAAAAAAATTACTCAATGAAGAAGTCTCGATTGCGTATGTCTTTACAACAGTCAATACTTGGTGGAAGTACCTTTGGCAGCCATTACAGCTGTCAATCATTTCAAATACAATTCTACCAACTTTGCACAACTCTTAGGGCAACATTTACCCATTGTGTTTGTCCAGTTTGCTCCAGCTCACTAAATGTGTTTGTGTGTCATTGATGGACAGCAATATTGGAAACCTTGTCTCTGATTTTCAAGCAAATGTAAGTTAGGGTGTTGTACATCATTTCATTTGTTTGTTTTTTTCCCCCCAGATTTTGAAGTTTGTCTGACCTACTCTCTCTCTCCTTTCTCTCCAGTTTCTGGCCAACCTATGAACCACCAATGAGGAGGCAGGAGAGGAGACAGGGATCCAATCAGGGATGCCGACGGCCATCCATCAAATGAGAAATAGCCAATCAGATGGGAGGAAAAGGACAGAGCCACACCCAGCCGTCTCCCTAACGACAGTCCCCAGGACAACAGCTAAATGTAGTTCCAGACGCGGTCCTCGTCACCCCTGACTCTCACACACTGTGGAAAACATTTTTAAAAAATCTGCCCCCAAAAAGTTCATAAATAAAAGGTGCAGAGACACTGCCAATGAGCTACTCCAAGATACCTTCCTCTAACTCTTCTCCCTTCCTCTGGACCAATCAAAAGAGGACCATCTCCCAACAAAGTTTGGTTGGTGCGAAAAAAAACCTGTGAATCTGGATAAGCAAAAATGTAATGGTTCCGCCCTCAAAAAGATGTTGGATTCTTCCTACGGACTAACCTGAGAGAAAGACGAGTGCCCACTTTCCATTTGAAACCTTCTCTTCTTTTTGGACTAACCTGAGACAAAGACTAAGAGGGCCAACAATACTCTCTCCTTCCAACCTAACCCTGCCTTATACTACCGAGTGGACTAACAATACAGTGGTGCGCTAACATGGGCAAAGGCTGTATAACTCTGGACATCACAGTACACAAGGTGCTCTTTGGATAGGTTCAACTAGAAGGAGAAGAAGAAGAATACTTTATTAATCCATGTGAGACAGAAATTGGACTATAGTAACAATCATCATTCTCTACACCTCTCTTCCTCTCAATGACGCTAACCTGGATAAATAAACAAAGAAATAAACAAAAACAACAATAATCAACAACATGGACATCATCATTAGAACGGCAACACAACCCAGAGGGGCGGGGTTTAACAACAGAGTGGGTGGGGCTTCGGTGGCGTTGTCGGCGACCAGTTGGTTTGCCTTCCTCTATGGGTTCGCCCTGCTGTCAATCACTCAGTTTCCCACGGCGATGGGCGACTGTTGGCTGATTGAGGGGGAGAAGGGCTTTGTGTGGTTGGCTATCTGCAGCCAGAACCAGCCCCCTTACGAAGCTATCCCTGCCCACATCAACAGGTAAGAACCAACCCCTTACGAAGCTATCCCTGCCCACATCAACAGGTAAGAACCAACCCCCTTACAAAGCTATCCCTGCCCATATCAACAGGTAAGAACCAGCCCCCTTACAAAGCTATCCCTGCCCATATCAACAGGTAAGAGGGGCAGATATAGGGTTGCAATATTCCGGTAACTTTCCCAAAATCAGTGATTTTATTTGGTTTATTAAACATAATTTGTGTTGTTAATATGTTCTTTATCCCATTTTCTGCTTCTTGTATGCATTTGCTTCCTTTCATTTGATTGAATGCATTTGATTAAATTGCATAAATTACCAGATTTCCTGCTTATTCCCACCTGATTCTAGGAATATTCCAACCGGGATTTCTGGATAACCTGGTAAATTTGGGAAAGTTACAGGAATTTTGCAACCCTAGGCAGACAGCATTGTTTTAGGCATTCTGTGTGTTTTAGGCATTCTTTGTTCATCCATTTTTTACTGCTCCTTGTTAGGTTTTCACTTGTTGTCATGTGATTGTTTTACTGTAAATTGCGTTCAAAGAAAAGAAAGAAGCAGAACACTGCTCTTGCCAGTTTCACGTTAATACATTTATTAAGCTTTATCAACCTGTATCAACCTGTTGACATTTATTTAAAGTGTTTTGATTTGAACAGCACCATCGTGGACCTGAGGCTCAACGAGAATAAGATCAAGAGTATCCATTTCTCATCGCTCAGCCGCTTTGGGAACCTGACGTACCTGAACCTCACCAAGAACGAGATCTCGTACGTGGAGGACGGAGCCTTCTCTGCCCAGTTCAACCTACAGGTTGGTCCTGAACTGCACACTTTTACTGGCTCAAATAGCTGACCAATCAGCCTGTTACCAACCCTTGGTAAACTTTTGGAGAAAAAAAAATGGTGTTTGACTAGATACTGTGCTATTTTACTGTAAACAAATTGACAACAGACTTTCAGCAAGCTTATAGGGAAGGACATTCGACAAGCACGGCACTTACGCTAAATGACAGATGATTGGCTGAGAGAAATTGATAAAACGTTTGTTTGAGCTGTTTTGTTAGACTTCAGTGCGGCTTTTGACATTATCGATCATAGTCTGCTGATGGAAAAAGGTATGTGTTATGGCTTTACACCCCCTGCTATATTGTGGATACAGAGTTACCTGTCTAACAGAACACAGAGGGTGTTCTTTAATGGAAGCCTCTCCAACATAATCCAGGTAGAATCAGGAATTCCCCAGGGCAGCTGTCTAGGCCCCTTATTTTAAAAAAAAAATCTTTCCTAATGACATGCCTGCCACTGGCCTTGAGTAAAGCCAGTGTGTCTATGTATGCGGATGACTCAACACTATTCACGTCAGCTACTACAAAGAGCTGCAGTTAGTTTCAGAATGGGTGGCAAGGATTGTTAGTCCTAAATTTTTCAAAAACTAAAAGCATTGTATTTGGGACAAATCAGTCACTAAACCCTAAACCTCAACTAAATCTTGTAATAAATGTGGAAATTGAGCAAGTTGAGGTGACTAAACTGCTTGGAGTAACCCTGGATTGTAAACTGCCATGGTCAAAACATGTTGATACAGCAGTAGCTAAGTCTGTCCATAATAAAGCGCTATCTGCCTTTTTAACAACACTATCAACAAGGCAGGTCCTACAGGCTCTAGTTTTGTCGCAGCTGGACTATTGTTCAGTCGTGTGGTTAGGTGCCACAAAGCGGGACCTCGGAAAATTACAATTGGCTCAGAACAGGGCAGCACGGCTGGCCCTTAAATGTACATGGAGAGCTAACATTAATAATATGCATGTACATCTCTCATGGCTCAAAGTGGAGGACAGATTGACTTCATCACTACTTGTTTTTGTAAGAAGTGTTGACATGCTGAATGGTGTCTGTTTAAACTACTAGCACACAGCTCGGACACCCATGCATACCCCACAAGACATGCCACCAAAGGTCTCTTCACAATCCCCAAGTCAAGAACAGACTATGGGAGGTGCACAGTACTACATACAGTGAGGGAAAAAAGTATTGGATCCCCTGCTGATTTTGTACGTTTGCCCACTGACAAAGAAATGATCAGTCTATAATTTGAATGGTAGGTTTATTTGAACAGTGAGAGACAGAATAACAACAAAAAAATCCAGAAAAACGCATGTCAAAAATGTTATAAATTGATTTGCATTTTAATTAGGGAAATAAGTATTTGACCCCCTCTCAATCAGAAAGATTTCTGGCTCCCAGGTGTCTTTTATACAGGTAACGAGCTGAGATTAGGAGCACACTCTTAAAGGGAGTGCTCCTAATCTCAGCTTGTTACCTGTATAAAAGACACCTGTCCACAGAAGCAATCAATCAATCAGATTCCAAACTCTCCACCATGGCCAAGACCAAAGAGCTCTCCAAGGATGTCAGGGACAAGATTGTAGACCTACACAAGGCTGGAATGGGCTACAAGACCATCGCCAAGCAGCTTGGTGAGAAGGTGACAACAGTTGGTGCGATTATTCGCAAATGGAAGAAACACAAAATAACTGTCAATCTCCCTCGGCCTGGGGCTCCATGCAAGATCTCACCTCGTGGAGTTGCAATGATCATGAGAACGGTGAGGAATCAGCCCAGAACTACACGGGAGGATCTTGTCAATGATCTCAAGGCAGCTGGGACAATAGTCACCAAGAAAACAATTGGTAATACACCTCGCCGTGAAGGACTGAAATCCTGCAGCGCCTGCAAGGTCCCCCTGCTCAAGAAAGCACATATACAGGCCCGTCTGAAGTTTGCCAATGAACATCTGAATTATTCAGAGGAGAACTGGGTGAAAGTGTTGTGGTCAGTTGAGACCAAAATTGAGCTCTTTGACATCAATGCAACTCGCCGTGTTTGGAGGAGGAGGAATGCTGCCTATGACCCCAAGAACACCATCCCCACCATCAAACATGGAGGTGGAAACATTATGCTTTGGTGGTGTTTTTCTGCTAAGGGGACAGGACAACTACACCGCAAGGGACGATGGACGGGGCCATGTACCGTCAAATCTTGGGTGAGAACCTCCTTCCCTCAGCCAGGGCATTGAAAATGGGTCGTGGATGGGTATTCCAGAATGACAATGACCCAAAACACACGGCCAAGGCAACAAAGGAGAGGCTCAAGAAGAAGCACATTAAGGTCCTGGAGTGGCCTAGCCAGTCTCCAGACCTTAATCCCATAGAAAATCTGTGGAGGGAGCTGAAGGTTCGAGTTGCCAAATGTCAGCCTCGAAACCTTAATGACTTGGAGAAGATCTGCAAAGAGGAGTGGGACAAAATCCCTCCTGAGATGTGTGCAAACCTGGTGGCCAACTACAAGAAACGTCTGACCTCTGTGATTGCCAACAAGGGTTTTGCCACCAAGTACTAAGTCATGTTTTGCAGAGGGGTCAAATACTTATTTCCCTCATTAAAATGCAAATCAATTTATAACATTTTTGACATGTGTTTTTCTGGATTTTTATGTTGTTATTCTGTCTCTCACTGTTCAAATAAACCTACCATTAAAATTATAGACTGATCATGTCTTTGTCAGTGGGCAAACGTACAAAATCCCTCACTGTAGAGCCATGGCTACATGGACATTCCACATCAGGTAACTGATGCAAGCAGTAGAATCAGATTTTTAAAAACCCGATACAAATACACCTTATGGAACAGCGTGGACTGTGAAGAGACACACACACAGCCACAGACACACATACACATGGATGTTGTATTGTAAATATGTGATAGTGGAGTAGTGGCCTGAGGGAACACACTAAATGTATTGGGTAAAGTGTTATGAAATGTAATGTCATGTAATATTGTAAACTGTATATAACTGCCTTAATGTTGCTGGACCCCAGGAAGAGTAGCTGCTGCTTTGGCAGGAACTAATGGGGATCCATAATAAACCCCAGGAAGAGTAGCTGCTGCCTTGGCAGGAACTAATGGGGATCCATAATAAATCCCAGGAAGAGTAGCTGCTGCTTTGGCAGGAACTAATGGGGATCCATAATAAACCCCCAGGAAGAGTAGCTGCTGCCTTGGCAGGAACTAATGGGGATCCATAATAAATATAAATACAAATACAGTGATTACTGGGGCTCTAGTGAACTATGTAGGTAAAGGTAGGAAAGGTACCTTATGTTACCTTACCTTACCTTGCGTTACCTTACCTTACCTTATCTTTCCTTAGCTAACCTTTCCTTAGCTAACCTTAGCTTACATTACCATACCTCACACTTTCTAACCTTACCTTACCTTACCTTACCCTTTCTTACTCACCTTACCTTTCCTACCTTACCTTACCCTTTCTTACATTACCGTACCTTACCCTTTCTTACTCACCTTACCTTTCATACCTTACCTTACCTTACCCTTTCTTACATTACCGTACGATACCATGCCTTACCTTACCCTTTCCTACCTTACCTTACCATTTATTTCATTACAGTACCTTACCATTTCTTACCTTGCCATTTCCTACCTTACCTTACCATACCCTTTCCTACCTTACCCTTTCCTACCTTACCTTACCCTTTCCTACCTTACCTTAACCTTTTTATTCTTAACATACCCTTTCTTACCTTATCTTACCTTTTCTAACCCTCACTTACCTTACCTTACCCTATTTTACCCCACCGTACCCTTTCCTACCTTACCCTTTCTTACCTTACCCTACCCTACCTTTCCTTACTGTATCTTATCTTCTCTTACCAGGTGCTGCAGTTGGGGTTTAACCGTCTGAGGAACCTAACAGAGGGGATCCTGAGAGGGCTGGGGAAGCTGCAGTACCTCTACCTACAGGCCAACCTGATCGAGGCAGTCACCCCCAACACCTTTGAGGAGTGTCCCAACATAGAGAACATTGACCTCTCCATGAATAGGATTCAGGTGCTGGACGGAGGCTTGTTTACGGGGCTCAGTAGATTAACGACCTGTGAACTCTACACCAACCCGTTCAACTGCTCTTGTGACCTGTTGGGGTTTCTGCGCTGGCTGGCCGTCTTCCCGAACAGGTAAAAAGCACGAGTTGACGCACAATTGTATATTCAATCTATTTTCAATGACTTGTCAATAAACAGAAAAGTACAAGCTATTTATTTCAAAAAAGTGTTTCCCTTTTTTTTTTAAATTTTAAATAAAAATTACTTCCTGCTTTGACTGCCTTGAACTTGATTTGACCACAACCCTGGTAACCACCATAAAAATGATCGCTCTGTGTTCCCGACCAGGACCAATGAGAGGATGGTGTGTGATACTCCGGCCGGGTTTTCAGGCTACAACCTCCTCAGTCAGAACCCCAGGATGCCTGCGAACCGCAACGCTCTGCACATGCTCAATATGGTGTGGAGACTAAAACATATTATTATTATTTAAAAATTCCACCCAAAAACGATCTTTTGGTATTTGATTCATTAGTCCATTTTTTATGTAGTCCCAAAATGTTTTGCATGTCAGCAATCAAGTTTTTAAGAGATATAACTTGAAAAATACAGAAATACATCCAGTATGATGCATTATGCATCATATGATGCTGTGTTTCTCCACAATATTACAGTAATTGACAATACATATTCCATATTTAAAAAACTCAGATAGAGTTTTGATACAGTGTAGGCCATCATAGTAGGCTGTCATAGTAACAGTATATCATTAATATCAGCTATAATACATTACATCATAGTAGGCTGTCATAGTAACAGCATATCATTACTATCAGTTATAATACATTACATCATAGTAGGCTGTCATAGTAACAGCATATCATTACTATCAGTTATAATACATTACATCATAGTAGGCTGTCATAGTAACAGCATATCATTACTATCAGTTATAATACATTACATCATAGTAGGCTGTCATAGTAACAGTATATCATTAATATCAGTTATAATACATTACATCATAGTAGGCTGTCATAGTAACAGCATATCATTAATATCAGTTATAATACATTACATCATAGTAGGCTGTCATAGTAACAGCATATCATTACATTTTACATTTACATTTTAGTCATTTAGCAGACGCTCTTATCCAGAGCGACTTACAGTTAGTGAATACATATCTTTTTTTTTTTTATACTGGCCCCCCGTGGGAATCGAAACCACAACCCTGGCGTTGCAAACGCCATGCTCTATCAACTGAGCTACATCCCTGCCGGCCATTCCCTCCCCTACCCTGGACGACGCTGGGCCAATTGTGCGCCGCCCATGAGTCTCCCGGTCGCGGCCGGCTGCGACAGAGCCTGGATATTACTATCAGTTATAATACATTGTTATCATTGAGCATGGGAAATGTGCTATACAAATGAATTATTATTATTGTTATTATCATTATAATTATCATTATTGTTGTTATGATTTTATGATTACTTTTATTTATATTTTTATGATTATTGTTATGGTTATTTTTATGATGATGATTATTGTTATTGTTATTATTATTATTATTATTATTATTATTATTAATTATTATTATTATAGGTGTGTACCGATGACGGTAGCAACTCTTTGCCGAACATCATTGGTCAGTCCGATTTTACAACCCTCCCGCCGTACTCTCCCTGCGGATTGGACGACTGCTCTTCTGGAATGTCCCCAGAGGACCCAATCAGCATCAGCCCCACCTACACTGATCTGAACAACAAGCCTAGCATGAAGGTGAAACAGGTGAGCCCCATGTGAAGCTGTTCCTACAGGCTCTAAGGGTCGTGTGTCTGTTTTACAGAGTTTAGAATGGGCCTTAAGCCACTCCATAGCTTGAAATGTCGTGGATGGAGCCATCCAATCGGTACCTTTTGGGTGTCTCAACCCATTGGAGAACGTTGTCAAAGAGGGCGGTCACGTGTGTTGGTTGGAGCCCAGTATGGGGCAGTCAGACAGTGGAGGATGCAAAGCTGTTAGCAGCACACTGATGTCTGTTACACGTGGATGTGTGTTGACGCTGATCTCTGTTACACGTGGATGTGTGTTGACGCTGATATGTGTTACACGTGGATGTGTGTTGATGCTGATGTCTGTTACACGTGGATGTGTGTTGATGCTGATCTCTGTTACACGTGGATGTGTGTTGATGCTGATGTCTGTTACACGTGGATGTGTGTTGATGTGTGTTATGAGATATTTTTGTCACATGTTACTATGGTATACTGAAGTATAATTACAAGCATTCCATAAGTGTCAAAGGCTTTTATTGACAATTACATTTAGTTTATGCAAAGAGTCAATATTTGCAGTGTTGCAGTGTTGACCCTTCTTTTTCAAGACCTCTGCAATCCGCCCTGGCATGCTGTCAATTAACTTCTGGGCCACATCCTGACTGATGGCAGCCCATTCTTGCATAATCAATGCATGGAGTTTGTCAGAATTTGTGGGGTTTTGTTTGTCCACCCACCTCTTGAGGATCGACCACAAGTTCTCAATGGGATTAAGGTCTGGGGAGTTTCCTGGCGATGGACCCAAAATTCTGAAGTTTTGTTCCCCGAGCCACTTAGTTATCACTTTTGCCTTATGGCAAGGTGCTCCATCATGCTGGAAAAGGCATTGGTCGTCACCAAACTGTTCTTGGATGGTTGGGAGAAGTTGCTCTTGGAGGATGTGTTGGTACCATTCTTTATTCATGGCTGTGTTCTTAGGCAAAATTGTGAGTGAGCCCACTCCCTTGGCTGAGAAGCAACCCCACACATGAATGGTCTCAGGATGCTTTACTGTTGGCATGACACAGGACTGATGGTAGCACTCAACTTGTCTTCTCCGGACAAGGTGTTTTCAGGATGCCCCAAACAATCGGAAAGGAGATTCATCAGAGAAAATGACTTTACCCCAGTCCTCAGTAGTCCAATCCCTGTACCTTTTGCAGAATATCAGTGTGTCCCTGATGTTTTTCCTGGAGAGAAGTGGCTTCTTTGCTGCCCTTCTTGACACCAGGCCATCCTCTAAAAAGCTTTCGCATCACTGTGCATGCAGATGCACTCACATCTGCCTGCTGCCATTCCTGAGCAAGCTCCGCACTGGTGGTGCCCCGATCCCGCAGCTGAATCAACTTTAGGAGACGGTCCTGGCGCTTGCTGGACTTTCTTGGGCGCCCTGACACCTTCTTCACAACAATTGAACCTCTCTCCTTGAAGTTCTTGATGATCCGATAAATGGTTGATTTAGGCGCAATCATACTAGCAGCAATATCCTTGCCTGTGAAGCCCTTTTTGTGCAAAGCAATGATGACGGCACGTGTTTCCTTGCAGGTAACCATGGTTAACAGAGGAAGAACAATGATTTCAAGCACCACCCTCCTTTTAAAGCTTCCAGTCTGTTATTCTAACTCAATCAGCATGACAGAGTGATCTCCAGCCTTGTCCTCGTCAACACTCTCACCTGTATTAACGAGAGAATCACTGACATGATGGCAGCTGGTCCTTTTGTGGCAGGGCTGAAATGCAGTGGAAATGTTTTTTTTTAGGGATGAAGTTTCATTTTCATGGCAAAGAGGGACTTTGCAATTAATTGCAATTCATCTGATCACTCGTCATGACATTCTGGAGCATATGCAAATTGCCATCATCAAAACTGAGGCAGCAGACTTTGTGAAAATTAGTATTTGTGTCATTCTCAGAACTTTTGACCACGACTGTACGTGCGTTTGCATGGATGTTGACGTCACGTGAAGCTGTTTCTACGGGTTACAAGGGTTGTAGTAAGTATTTGTGTTGATGTTTATCTCCCATGGAGACGTGATATACATGGAACTGTCAACAGACTGTGGGATGCTATGACTAACGAGGAACTTTGATCATTTGGACAAATAACGATTTGCAGGTGTTCGCATCTTTCGAATTTCTGATGAGGAGGGGATATTTGGGGTTGAGCTACTGCCCTGCTTTCGCTACTCGTTCTAACACCTCTACTCCCAGAGCTACGCAAGATTTTAGTTCTCGCTCTCTCTCATCGCTCTCTCTCTCTCTCTCTCTCTCTCTCTCTCATCGCTCTCTCTCTCTCTCTCTCTCTCTCTCTCTCTCTCTCTCTCTCTCTCTCTCTCTCTCTCTCTCTCTCTCTCTCTCTCTCTCTCTCTCTCTCTCTCTCTCTCTCTCTCTCATGGCTCTCTCTCCTCTTTCTCTCTCTCTCATGGCTCTCTCTCCTCTTTCTCTCTCTCTCTCTCTCTCTCTCATCGGTCTCTCTCTCTCTCTCTCTCTCTCTCTCTCCTCTTTCTCTCTCTCTCTCTCTCTCTCTCATCGCTCTCTCTCTCTCTCTCTCTCTCTCTCTCTCTCTCTCTCTCTCTCTCTCTCTTGCTCTCTCTCTCTCTCTCATGGCTCTCTCTCTTCTTTCTCTCTCTCTCCTCTTACTCTCTCTCTCCTCTCTCGCTCTCTCTTTCTTTCTCTCTCTCTCTAGGTCTCCCAAACCTCAGCAGTGATCACAGTCCAGATCCCTCACCCCTTCAGTAAGATGTACATCCTGGTTCTCTACAACAATAGCTTCTTCACTGACATACAGAACCTGAAGAACCACAAGGAAGAGATCGAACTGAACAGCCTGAAAGCCCACACAGGTAGGACTTTCAATCATTCCTACAAAACGTGTGTGTGTGCGTGTTCGTGAGTGTGTGTGTGCGTGCGTGCGTTTGTGTGTGTGTGTTCGTCAGTGTGTGTGTTCGTCAGTGTGTGTGTTCGTCAGTGTGCGTTCGTGAGTGTGTGTGTGAAACATGAGAGCAAAGAGACAGTGACTGCATCCTAAATGGCACCCTGTTCCCTATATAGTGCACTACTTTTGACCAGGGTCCATAGGGCCATACTCAGATAGTGCCCTCTGCACTTATATGTCAATATACTGTCATTTAAGTCTCTCTCTCTCTCTCTCTCTGTCTCTCTCTGTCTCTCTGTCTCTCTCTCTCTCTCTCTCTCTCTGTCTCTCTCTCTCTCTCTCTCTCTCTCTCTCTCTCTCTCTCTCTCTCCCCCTCTCTCTCTCTCTCTCCCAGACTACACCTACTGTGTAGTGTCTATAAGGCACCAGCTTCGTTATAACCACACCTGTCTGTCCATCTCCACCGGGAGGAAGGCAGGTCTGGAGAGGACCCCCAACGACTCCTCTGCCACCCACTACATCATGACTATACTGGGCAGTCTCTTCAGCATGGTCATCATACTAGGGTTAGTCTTCCACAAACACTGAAGAAAGGGCCAGCACCTACTTCATTAAAAGTCCAATTGAAGCTTTATTTTACACATGTAGTATTTCGTTTGCCACAGTATTATGGAGGGTTCAGTGGCAAATGCAATGCTTAAACGCTACATTGGAATGAGAAAATGACTAATGACCAATTGCCATCTCAAATGGTTTCGAAAAAAATATTCTCCTTCCTCTTCTTCTAGTTTGGTGTTCCACTGCCTGAGGAAGAAGAGGCAGCGAGACGAGAAGAACAAGAAGATTGGAAAGATCCAGAAGAGCCTGATGGAGCTGAGATACGGAGCAGACCTGGAGGGTGGTGGAGGAACAGGAGGAGGGGGCTCCATCTCTCAGCTATCCCAGAAACAGATGCTCTCGGCTAGGGAGAGTCTCACACGGATGCCCTACCTTCCCCAGGGTGGAACCTGTGAGATGGACCAGTACAAGCTACAGGAGATCATTGATACTCCAAAGGCAGCGAAAGGGAACTATATCGAAGTGCGGGGAACTGTGGGCGACCAGCCGGACCGGAGGGAGAGAGAGCGAGAAAGAGAGCGGGAGAGAGAGAGGGAGTGTAGTCTCTCTCCACAAGACAACCCTCAGGTAACCTGCTCATTTGACGCTGCACTGTGGCTGCACTGAGGCTGCACTGAGGCTGTACTGAGGCTGCACTGAGGCTGTACTGAGGCTGTACTGAGGCTGTACTGAGGCTGTACTGAGGCTGTACTGTGGCTGTACTGAGGCTGTACTGTACTGTGGCTGTACTGAGGCTGCACTGTGGCTGTACTGTACTGAGGCTGCACTGAGGCTGTACTGAGGCTGTACTGAGGCTGTACTGAGGCTGCACTGTGGCTGTACTGAGGCTGTACTGTGGCTGTACTGTACTGAGGCTGCACTGAGGCTGTACTGTACTGAGGCTGTACTGTGGCTGTACTGTACTGTGGCTGTACTGAGGCTGCACTGTGGCTGTACTGAGGCTGTACTGTGGCTGTACTGTGGCTGTACTGAGGCTGCACTGAGGCTGAACTGTACTGAGGCTGCACTGAGGCTGCACTGTGGCTGTACTGTACTGAGGCTGTACTGTGGCTGTACTGTGGCTGTACTGTACTGAGGCTGCACTGAGGCTGTACTGTACTGTGGCTGTACTGAGGCTGTACTGTGGCTGTACTGTGGCTGTACTGTACTGAGGCTGTACTGAGAATGCACTGAGGCTGCACTGTACTGAGGCTGCACTGAGGCTGCACTGAGGCTGTACTGAGGCTGCACTGAGGCTGTACTGTGGCTGTACTGGGCTGCACTGAGGCTGCACTGTGGCTGTACTGTACTGTGGCTGTACTGAGGCTGCACTGTGGCTGTACTGAGGCTGTACTGTGGCTGTACTGTGGCTGTACTGAGGCTGCACTGAGGCTGTACTGTACTGTGGCTGTACTGAGGCTGTACTGTGGCTGTACTGTGGCTGTACTGAGGCTGCACTGTGGCTGTACTGTACTGAGGCTGTACTGTGGCTGTACTGTGGCTGTACTGTGGCTGTACTGAGGCTGTACTGTGGCTGTACTGTGGCTGTACTGAGGCTGCACTGTGGCTGTACTGTACTGAGGCTGTACTGTGGCTGTACTGTACTGAGGCTGCACTGAGGCTGTACTGAGGCTGTACTGAGGCTGTACTGAGGCTGTACTGTGGCTGTACTGAGGCTGTACTGTGGCTGTACTGAGGCTGCACTGAGGCTGCACTGTACTGAGGCTGCACTGAGGCTGCACTGTGGCTGTACTGTACTGAGGCTGTACTGTACTGAGGCTGCACTGAGGCTGTACTGAGGCTGCACTGAGGCTGTACTGTGGCTGTACTGAGGCTGCACTGAGGCTGCACTGTGGCTGTACTGTACTGTGGCTGTACTGAGGCTGCACTGTGGCTGTACTGAGGCTGTACTGTGGCTGTACTGTGGCTGTACTGAGGCTGTACTGTACTGAGGCTGTACTGTGGCTGTACTGTACTGTGGCTGTACTGAGGCTGCACTGTGGCTGTACTGAGGCTGTACTGTGGCTGTACTGTGGCTGTACTGAGGCTGCACTGAGGCTGTACTGTACTGAGGCTGTACTGTGGCTGTACTGTACTGTGGCTGTACTGAGGCTGCACTGTGGCTGTACTGAGGCTGTACTGTGGCTGTACTGTGGCTGTACTGTGGCTGTACTGAGGCTGCACTGAGGCTGCACTGTACTGAGGCTGCACTAAGGCTGTACTGTACTGTGGCTGCACTGTGGCTGTACTGAGGCTGTACTGTGGCTGTACTGTGGCTGCACTGTGGCTGCACTGAGGCTGCACTGAGGCTGTACTGAGGCTGTACTGTGGCTGCACTGAGGCTGTACTGTGTCTGTACTGAGGCTGTACTGAGGCTGTACTGAGGCTGTACTGAGGCTGTACTGTACTGTGGCTGTACTGAGGCTGCACTGTGGCTGTACTGAGGCTGTACTGTACTGTGGCTGTACTGAGGCTGCACTGTGGCTGTACTGTACTGAGGCTGCACTGAGGCTGTACTGAGGCTGTACTGAGGCTGTACTGAGGCTGCACTGTGGCTGTACTGAGGCTGTACTGTGGCTGTACTGTACTGAGGCTGCACTGAGGCTGTACTGTACTGAGGCTGTACTGTGGCTGTACTGTACTGTGGCTGTACTGAGGCTGCACTGTGGCTGTACTGAGGCTGTACTGTGGCTGTACTGTGGCTGTACTGAGGCTGCACTGAGGCTGAACTGTACTGAGGCTGCACTGAGGCTGCACTGTGGCTGTACTGTACTGAGGCTGTACTGTGGCTGTACTGAGGCTGTACTGTGGCTGTACTGTACTGAGGCTGCACTGAGGCTGTACTGTACTGAGGCTGTACTGTGGCTGTACTGTACTGTGGCTGTACTGAGGCTGCACTGTGGCTGTACTGAGGCTGTACTGTGGCTGTACTGTGGCTGTACTGTACTGAGGCTGTACTGAGGCTGCACTGAGGCTGCACTGAGATGGTACTGAGGCTGCACTGAGGCTGTACTGTGGCTGTACTGGGCTGCACTGAGGCTGCACTGTGGCTGTACTGTACTGTGGCTGTACTGAGGCTGCACTGTGGCTGTACTGAGGCTGTACTGTGGCTGTACTGTGGCTGTACTGAGGCTGCACTGAGGCTGTACTGTACTGTGGCTGTACTGAGGCTGTACTGTGGCTGTACTGTGGCTGTACTGAGGCTGCACTGTGGCTGTACTGTACTGAGGGTGTACTGTGGCTGTACTGTGGCTGTACTGAGGCTGTACTGTGGCTGTACTGTACTGTGGCTGTACTGAGGCTGTACTGTGGCTGTACTGTGGCTGTACTGAGGCTGCACTGTGGCTGTACTGTACTGAGGCTGTACTGTGGCTGTACTGTACTGAGGCTGCACTGAGGCTGTACTGAGGCTGTACTGAGGCTGTACTGAGGCTGTACTGTGGCTGTACTGAGGCTGTACTGTGGCTGTACTGTGGCTGTACTGAGGCTGCACTGAGGCTGCACTGTACTGAGGCTGCACTGAGGCTGCACTGTGGCTGTACTGTACTGAGGCTGTACTGTACTGAGGCTGCACTGAGGCTGTACTGAGGCTGTACTGAGGCTGCACTGAGGCTGTACTGTGGCTGTACTGAGGCTGCACTGAGGCTGCACTGTGGCTGTACTGTACTGTGGCTGTACTGAGGCTGCACTGTGGCTGTACTGAGGCTGTACTGTGGCTGTACTGTGGCTGTACTGAGGCTGTACTGTACTGAGGCTGTACTGTGGCTGTACTGTACTGTGGCTGTACTGAGGCTGCACTGTGGCTGTACTGAGGCTGTACTGTGGCTGTACTGTGGCTGTACTGAGGCTGCACTGAGGCTGTACTGTACTGAGGCTGTACTGTGGCTGTACTGTACTGTGGCTGTACTGAGGCTGCACTGTGGCTGTACTGAGGCTGTACTGTGGCTGTACTGTGGCTGTACTGAGGCTGCACTGAGGCTGCACTGTACTGAGGCTGCACTAAGGCTGTACTGTACTGTGGCTGCACTGTGGCTGTACTGAGGCTGTACTGTGGCTGTACTGTGGCTGCACTGTGGCTGCACTGAGGCTGCACTGAGGCTGTACTGAGGCTGTACTGTGGCTGCACTGAGGCTGTACTGTGTCTGTACTGAGGCTGTACTGAGGCTGTACTGAGGCTGCACTGAGGCTGCACTGAGGCTGCACTGTGGCTGTACTGAGGCTGTACTGAGGCTGCACTGTACTGAGGCTGCACTGTGGCTGTACTGAGGCTGCACTGAGGCTGCACTGAGGCTGTACTGAGGCTGTACTGAGGCTGCACTGAGGCTGTACTGAGGCTGTACTGAGGCTGTACTGTACTGAGGCTGTACTGAGGCTGCACTGAGGCTGCACTGAGGCTGCACTGAGGCTGCACTGAAGCTGCACTGAGGCTGCACTGAGGCTGTACTGTGGCTGCACTGAGGCTGCACTGAGGCTGTTCTGAGGCTGCATTCTGCTCCAGCCTCTACAACCTAATGGGTTTATTGGAGGGGATACAATAAATTAATAAAGTATTCTTCTTCCTCCTCCTCCTCCTCCTTGTCCTCCTCCTCCTCCTTGACCTCTTCCCTGTCCTCCTCCTCCTCCTTGACCTCCTCCTTGTCCTCCCCCTCCTCCTTGACCAACTCCTTGTCCTCCTCCTCCTCCTTGACCTCCTCCTCCTCAACCTCCTCCTTGTCCTCCTCCTCAGGGTTCGGTAGCAGAGATTTCCACCATCGCCTCAGAGGTGGACAAGGTGAACCAGATCATCAACAACTGTATTGATGTCCTCAAATCTGAGTCCACGTCGTTCCAGGGGGTCAAGTCAGGCTCTGTGTCGACCGCTGATCCCCAGCTAGTGCTGATCTCAGACCAGCCACAGAGACAGTCAGGGTTCCTGTCGCCGCAGTATAAAGGTAGTTACTATCATTACTGTGTATACACACATATCTGTCTGTCTGTCTACCTGTCTATCTGTCTGTCCTCAATGTCAAATGTAGTGCACCTGTTATATTTGAATTATTGTTAATAAATGTTATAACTTATTATTATTACTTTTTACTATGCAATTTGAGATTATTATTGTAGTGAAAAGCACTTTACAAATGTACAAAATTATTAATATTAATTATTATTATTATTGAAGGAGGTTACCACCACCCTCTCCAGAGACACCACAGTATGGAAGCTCCATCCAAACGACCTTCGACCTCCTCCAGCGGTTCCGTCCGCTCCCCGCGCTCCTTCCGCTCCGACGGGCC
>NW_028164718.1:67500-75890 GCF_964263955.1 Coregonus lavaretus
CTCGATGAAGACAGACATTTTGATCTCTTCTTTTTACCAGAGGACTTGCTCTTTCTCTCTTCCTAAAGGAACACTATTTTCCTCCACTAACAGACTCTTAATCTGAAACGTTCCTTTGACGTATTACAGAGGGGACTTTTATTCTGAAACTATAAGAGGGGGATGATCTTGTACAGAAGAAAGAGAAAAAGCTCTATATTTGCATAAAAATATGTCTTGTTAGTTAGTTAGCTAGTTTGTTTGTTTCTACCAAGGGGATTTGAAAACTTCTTTGAGACTTTGAGAGACCAGCTCCAAACTGATCCAACCTGCAGTACGTTTTTGATTTTGAAATCCAACCAAACTCTAATGAATGTCTTCAAGTCCCTAATGTGGATGATTACTGCACTGTTCAAAATCAGAAAACGACTCTTGACTAAACTCTAAAAACGTCCTTTATACCCACAATTCCTCTCTCTGTCCTTTCCTTGTCCCTCCCCCAATCCCCCCAGTTCCTCCTTCCCCTTCCCCAGTTGAGTTCTAGTTTGCCAAATCACAACGGCACAATACGGACCGACCGGCCGACTGTCATCGAATCTCCCTGTACCTCAACCCAATCATTCTATGACCGATGTGCTGTGGTAGCAAAACCTCCGAGACGTCCTTATAGCCCAGTCTGTCCCCATATACCATGGGTTGGGTCTCAGATGACAGCCTGTTTCCTATATAGTCACAACAAGCTTTTCATTTGTTGGTTTGGTAGCTTTTTTTTTTTTGTAGCAGCACTTGGTTTCCATGGATACAGCTCTTGGTTTCCATGGATACTGGGCCACAGGAAGTGGAATTACGTGCACTATATAGGGAATAGGGTGCCATATGGGATGCATCCATATCTAGCATACAGACCTACTACAAGAGATGAATGTATTTCTTCTTTACGTAATAAAAAGTATAAGGCAGCTGTTACTGCTCCTGCGGAAAGCTACCATTTTGTAATTCTCTCTCTTTAACTCTCTATCCCTCTCTGTCTGTTTCTCTCTCTCTTCCTCTCTGTCTGTCTCTCTCTCTCTTCCTCTCTGTCTGTTTCTCTCACTTCCTCTCTGTTTCTCTCTTCCTCTCTCTCCTCTCTGTCTGTTTCTCTCTCTCTTCCTCTGTCTGTTTCTCTCTCCCTCTCTCTCCTCTCTCTCTTCCTCTCTCTCCTCTCTCTCTTCCTCTCTCTCCTCTCTGTCTGTTTCTCTCTCTCTTCCTCTGTCTCTTCCTCTCTCTTCCTCTCTGTCTGTTTCTCTCTCTCTTCCTCTCTCCTCTCTGTCTCTCTCTCTCTCTTCCTCTGTCTGTTTCTCTCTCTTCCTCTCTGTCTCTCTCTCTCTCTCTTCCTCTCTGTCTGTTTCTCTCTCTCTTCCTCTCTCCTCTCTGTCTCTCTCTCTCTCTTCCTCTGTTTCTCTCTCTTCCTCTCTGTCTGTTTCTCTCTCTGTCTCTCTCTCTTCCTCTCTGTCTGTTTCTCTCTCTCCTCTGTCTGTTTCTCTCTCTTCCTCTCTGTCTGTTTCTCTATCTCTCCTCTGTCTGTTTCTCTCTCTTCCTCTCTGTCTGTTTCTCTCTCTGTCTCTCTCTCTTCCTCTCTGTCTGTTTCTCTCTCTCCTCTGTCTGTTTCTCTCTCTTCCTCTCTGTCTGTTTCTCTCTCTCCTCTGTCTGTTTCTCTCTCTCTCCTCTGTCTGTTTCTCTATCTCTCCTCTCTGTCTGTTTCTCTCTCTCTCCTCTCTGTCTGTTTCTCTCTCTCCTCTCTGTCTGTTTCTCTCTCTTCCTCTGTCTGTTTCTCCCTCTCCCTTTTTCCCTTTGTTTATTTATCTCTGATACACTGTATATTGATCTGATCATGATTGATTGATATTGATACCTTATATGATCTGATTATTATTGATTGGTTGATTGATTGATATTGATACCTTATATGATCTGATCATGATGTATTGATTGATCGATTGACTGCTTATACCTGCTTAAATCATTTAGCACAGTTAACTAAACAGCCTTATACAGTTTAGAATTCTATTTCCAACTTTTCTTGGTGGGTAATGATGATTTGGACAGTTTTCTCGTTATCTTTGGACGTTTTTCTTAACCATATTTTTCTAAATGCTAGATGAAGATTCTTCTTAAAGCATCACACAAAGCTGTTTCTTTAAATAACAGATATCTAAATGTATGTCGTAAACTAATCCGTTTGTTGGTTAGATTGCTTTTTTGTGTTGCTTTTATTCTGTATAATGCATTTTTTGTAGCAGCCCTCGGTTTCTATGGATATCACTGGGAGACAGGAAGTAGAAACATTGGGAAAGGATGACAAGAGAAGAAGAAGGAGAAGTGGAGGAGGAGCGACTCGCCATTGGACAGTGTGCATTCTGGGTAAACAGGAAACAGAGACTGAAAGAGTGTTCTGTGGTTGTGTTGCGTTTCCGCTTGCGACGCGACGGAGAGAGAGACATGGTTATCCCAACGATCTCTGAGATTCTGGAGTCTCCTCCTTAGTCTGTCGGAAATTAACATGAGCACAATAAAACATCTTCCTCTATTCTCCTTCTTTTCCTGGAGAACGAAAAGGAGAGGGGATTGGAGAGAGGGAGTAAAAGAGATGAATGATGAAAAGGGCGGGAGTGAGAGAGAGAGAGAGAGAGAGAGAGAGAGAGAGAGAGAGAGAAAGAGCAGGTCAGTAGGAAAAACTGAAAAGCAGAGATGACCGACAGGCTCATTGTCTTACATCAGATAGCGCGTCGAATCCGCCTGCACTGATCTGTCTCGTATCTCACAAAGGATGATGGGATAGATAGAAAAGTAGTCCTGCTACAATGTGCTGTCTAACATTAGAACATGTTACCATGGTGACATGGTCTGCTGAACCCTGTTTCATCCTCAAAATTGAATTAATCAAAGATAAAACAATAAATCTGTCCATAATGTTGACGTGTTTGTGGTGAGGAAGTCTTATTCACACTATTTTACATCTAGCTAAGGAGTTTTTGTACTTCAACAAGCAGTATTTGGATTGACAATGTGCATGAAAGCTAGCTTAAATTTGCCCAACGTTAGCTTGCTAGCTGAGCCATTCACACTTCATATATATATATACAGTGGGGAAAAAAGTATTTAGTCAGCCACCAATTGTGCAAGTTCTCCCACTTAAAAAGATGAGAGAGGCCTGTAATTTTCATCATAGGTACACGTCAACTATGACAGACAAATTGAGGAAAAAAAATCCAGGAAATGACATTGTAGGATTTTTAATGAATTTATTTGCAAATTATGGTGGAAAATAAGTATTTGGTCACCTACAAACAAGCAAGATTTCTGGCTCTCACAGACCTGTAACTTCTTCTTTAAGAGGCTCCTCTGTCCTCCACTCGTTACCTGTATTAATGGCACCTGTTTGAACTTTTATCAGTATAAAAGAAACCTGTCCACAACCTCAAACAGTCACACTCCAAACTCCACTATGGCCAAGACCAAAGAGCTGTCAAAGGACACCAGAAACAAAATTGTAGACCTGCACCAGGCTGGGAAGACTGAATCTGCAATAGGTAAGCAGCTTGGTTTGAATAAATCAACTGTGGGAGCAATTATTAGGAAATGGAAGACATACAAGACGACTGATAATCTCCCTCGATCTGGGGCTCCACGCAAGATCTCACCCCGTGGGGTCAAAATGATCACAAGAACGGTGAGCAAAAATCCCAGAACCACACGGGGGGACCTAGTGAATGACCTGCAGAGAGCTGGGACCAAAGTAACAAAGCCTACCATCAGTAACACACTACGCCGCCAGGGACTCAAATCCTGCAGTGCCAGACGTGTCCCCCTGCTTAAGCCAGTACATGTCCAGGCCCGTCTGAAGTTTGCTAGAGTGCATTTGGATGATCCAGAAGAGGATTGGGAGAATGTCATATGGTTAGATGAAACCAAAATAGAACTTTTTGGTAAAAACTCAACTCGTCGTGTTTGGAGGACAAAGAATGCTGAGTTGCATCCAAAGAACACCATACCTACTGTGAAGCATGGGGTGGAAACATCATGCTTTGGGGCTGTTTTTCTGCAAAGGGACCAGGACGACTGATCCGTGTAAAGGAAAGAATGAATGGGGTCATGTATCGTGAGATTTTGAGTGAAAACCTCCTTCCATCAGCAAGGGCATTGAAGATGAAACGTGGCTGGGTCTTTCAGCATGACAATGATCCCAAACACACCGCCCGGGCAACGAAGGAGTGGCTTCGTAAGAAGCATTTCAAGGTCCTGGAGTGGCCTAGCCAGTCTCCAGATCTCAACCCCATAGAAAATCTTTGGAGGGAGTTGAAAGTCTGTGTTGCCCAGCGACAGACCCAAAACATCACTGCCCTAGAGGAGATCTGCATGGAGGAATGGGCCAAAATACCAGCAACAGTGTGTGAAAACCTTGTGAAGACTTACAGAAAACGTTTGACCTGTGTCATTGCCAACAAAGGGTATATAACAAAGTATTGAGAAACTTTTGTTATTGACCAAATACTTATTTTCCACCATAATTTGCAAATAAATGCATTAAAAATCCTACAATGTGAATTTCTGGATTTTTTTTTCTAATTTTGTCTGTCATAGTTGACGTGTAGCTATGATGAAAATTACAGGCCTCTCTCATCTTTTTAAGTGGGAGAACTTGCACAATTGGTGGCTGACTAAATACTTATTTTCCCCACTGTATATATATATATAAAATGGGATGCTGCTAACCAACCAGTTACCTTGTGCTGCACACACACACACACAATACTGAACGCTTCCACCAAAAGCTATCTAGCTAGATACTGTAGTAGCTAAAATTAGTTTTCATGAAGCAGCTGCGCTGCCTGTCCTGCCGCGAGTCTGTGTAATGTTAGTAGATTCAGCTGCGTTACAATGTAGCGATCGCGGATAAACTAACATGCTAATCTACCAACTGATTTTCCGGTAACATTCCCTCTTATTGTTGGAGCAGCATGAATAACTTGAGGGTAATTAAACAAGCCAAGCAATCCGTTTATATGTCAGTAAGGTAGAGCTAGCTAACTACAGTAGCTATTACATTTACGTCATTTAGCAGACGCTCTTACCCAGAGCGACTTACATTTAGTGAGTGCATACATTTTCATGCTGGCCCCCCCGTGGGAAACGAACCCACAACCCTGGCGTTGCAAGCGCCATGCTCTACCAACTGAGCTACAGGGGACTATGACAGTAAGCTAGCTACAACTTAACTAAGCCAAGCGCCATGCTCTACCAACTGAGCTACAGGGGACTATGACAGTAAGCTAGCTACAACTTAACTAAGCCAAGCGCCCTGCTCTACCAACTGAGCTACAGGGGACTATGACAGTAAGCTAGCTACAACTTAACTAAGCCAAGCGCCCTGCTCTACCAACTGGGCTACAGGGGACTATGACAGTAAGCTAGCTACAACTTAACTAAGCCAAGCGCCATGCTCTACCAACTGGGCTACAGGGGACTATGACAGTAAGCTAGCTACAACTTAACTAAGCCAAGCGCCCTGCTCTACCAACTGAGCTACAGGGGACTATGACAGTAAGCTAGCTACAACTTAACTAAGCCAAGCGCCCTGCTCTACCAACTGAGCTACAGGGGACTATGACAGTAAGCTAGCTACAACTTAACTAAGCCAAGCGCCATGCTCTACCAACTGAGCTACAGGGGACTATGACAGTAAGCTAGCTACAACTTAACTAAGCCAAGCGCCATGCGCTACCAACTGAGCTACAGGGGACTATGACAGTAAGCTAGCTACAACTTAACTAAGCCAAGCGCCATGCGCTACCAACTGAGCTACAGGGGACTATGACAGTAAGCTAGCTACAACTTAACTAAGCCAAGCGCCCTGCTCTACCAACTGAGCTACAGGGGACTATGACAGTAAGCTAGCTACAACTTAACTAAGCCAAGCGCCATGCTCTACCAACTGAGCTACAGGGGACTATGACAGTAAGCTAGCTACAACTTAACTAAGCCAAGCGCCCTGCTCTACCAACTGAGCTACAGGGGACTATGACAGTAAGCTAGCTACAACTTAACTAAGCCAAGCGCCATGCTCTACCAACTGAGCTACAGGGGACTATGACAGTAAGCTAGCTACAACTTAACTAAGCCAAGCGCCATGCTCTACCAACTGAGCTACAGGGGACTATGACAGTAAGCTAGCTACAACTTAACTAAGCCAAGCGCCATGCTCTACCAACTGAGCTACAGGGGACTATGACAGTAAGCTAGCTACAACTTAACTAAGCCAAGCGCCATGCTCTACCAACTGAGCTACAGGGGACTATGACAGTAAGCTACAACTTAACTAAGCCAAGCGCCCTGCTCTACCAACTGAGCTACAGGGGACTATGACAGTAAGCTAGCTACAACTTAACTAAGCCAAGCGCCATGCTCTACCAACTGAGCTACAGGGGACTATGACAGTAAGCTAGCTACAACTTAACTAAGCCAAGCGCCATGCTCTACCAACTGAGCTACAGGGGACTATGACAGTAAGCTACAACTTAACTAAGCCAAGCGCCCTGCTCTACCAACTGAGCTACAGGGGACTATGACAGTAAGCTAGCTACAACTTAACTAAGCCAAGCGCCATGCTCTACCAACTGAGCTACAGGGGACTATGACAGTAAGCTAGCTACAACTTAACTAAGCCAAGCGCCATGCTCTACCAACTGAGCTACAGGGGACTATGACAGTAAGCTAGCTACAACTTAACTAAGCCAAGCGCCCTGCTCTACCAACTGAGCTACAGGGGACTATGACAGTAAGCTAGCTACAACTTAACTAAGCCAAGCGCCATGCTCTACCAACTGAGCTACAGGGGACTATGACAGTAAGCTAGCTACAACTTAACTAAGCCAAGCGCCATGCTCTACCAACTGAGCTACAGGGGACTATGACAGTAAGCTAGCTACAACTTAACTAAGCCAAGCGCCATGCTCTACCAACTGAGCTACAGGGGACTATGACAGTAAGCTAGCTACAACTTAACTAAGCCAAGCGCCATGCTCTACCAACTGAGCTACAGGGGACTATGACAGTAAGCTACAACTTAACTAAGCCAAGCGCCCTGCTCTACCAACTGAGCTACAGGGGACTATGACAGTAAGCTAGCTACAACTTAACTAAGCCAAGCGCCATGCTCTACCAACTGAGCTACAGGGGACTATGACAGTAAGCTAGCTACAACTTAACTAAGCCAAGCGCCATACTCTACCAACTGAGCTACAGGGGACTATGACAGTAAGCTACAACTTAACTAAGCCAAGCGCCCTGCTCTACCAACTGAGCTACAGGGGACTATGACAGTAAGCTAGCTACAACTTAACTAAGCCAAGCGCCATGCTCTACCAACTGAGCTACAGGGGACTATGACAGTAAGCTAGCTACAACTTAACTAAGCCAAGCGCCATGCTCTACCAACTGAGCTACAGGGGACTATGACAGTAAGCTAGCTACAACTTAACTAAGCCAAGCGCCCTGCTCTACCAACTGAGCTACAGGGGACTATGACAGTAAGCTAGCTACAACTTAACTAAGCCAAGCGCCCTGCTCTACCAACTGAGCTACAGGGGACTATGACAGTAAGCTAGCTACAACTTAACTAAGCCAAGCGCCCTGCTCTACCAACTGAGCTACAGGGGACTATGACAGTAAGCTAGCTACAACTTAACTAAGCCAAGCGCCATGCTCTACCAACGGAGCTACAGGGGACTATGACAGTAAGCTAGCTACAACTTAACTAAGCCAAGCGCCCTGCTCTACCAACTGAGCTACAGGGGACTATGACAGTAAGCTAGCTACAACTTAACTAAGCCAAGCGCCATGCTCTACCAACTGAGCTACAGGGGACTATGACAGTAAGCTAGCTACAACTTAACTAAGCCAAGCGCCCTGCTCTACCAACTGAGCTACAGGGGACTATGACAGTAAGCTAGCTACAACTTAACTAAGCCAAGCGCCCTGCTCTACCAACTGAGCTACAGGGGACTATGACAGTAAGCTAGCTACAACTTAACTAAGCCAAGCGCCATGCTCTACCAACTGAGCTACAGGGGACTATGACAGTAAGCTAGCTACAACTTAACTAAGCCAAGCGCCCTGCTCTACCAACTGGGCTACAGGGGACTATGACAGTAAGCTAGCTACAACTTAACTAAGCCAAGCGCCCTGCTCTACCAACTGAGCTACAGGGGACTATGACAGTAAGCTAGCTACAACTTAACTAAGCCAAGCGCCCTGCTCTACCAACTGAGCTACAGGGGACTATGACAGTAAGCTAGCTACAACTTAACTAAGCAGCTGATCACGTCATGGCGGCTGACGTGCTGGCACATCATTTTACCACCGTTATGTATTTA
>NW_028164717.1:0-17500 GCF_964263955.1 Coregonus lavaretus
GAGAGGTCTGTTATCTCTGTGTGAGACTCATCCAAATAGATTATAAGAGTAGACAACTCCCCTCTGTTATGTCTGTGTGAAACTCATCCTATAGAGTATAGACAACTCCCCTCTGTTATGTCTGTGTGAGACTCATCCTATAGAGTATAGACAACTCCCCTCTGTTAGTCTGTGTGAGACTCATCCTATAGAGTATAGAGTATAGACAACTCCCCTCTGTTATGTCTGTGTGAGACTCATCCAATAGATTATAGAGTATAGACAACTCCCCTCTGTTATGTCTGTGTGAAACTCATCCTATAGAGTATAGACAACTCCCCTCTGTTATGTCTGTGTGAGACTCATCCTATAGAGTATAGACAACTCCCCTCTGTTATGTCTGTGTGAGACTCATCCTATAGAGTATAGACAACTCCCCTCTGTTATATCTGTGTGAGACTCATCCTATAGAGTATAGACAACTCCCCTCTGTTATGTCTGTGTGAGACTCATCGTATAGGTATAGAGTATAGACAACTCCCCTCTGTTATGTCTGTGTGGGACTCATCCTATAGAGTATAGACAACTCCCCTCTGTTATGTCTGTGTGAGACTCATCCTATAGAGTATAGAGTATAGACAACTCCCCTCTGTTATGTCTGTGTGAGACTCATCCTATATAGTATAGACAACTCCCCTCTGTTATGTCTGTGTGGGACTCATCCTATAGAGTATAGACAACTCCCCTCTGTTATCTCTGTGTGAGACTCATCCAATAGATTATAGAGTAGACAACTCCCCTCTGTTATGTCTGTGTGAAACTCATCCTATAGAGTATAGACAACTCCCCTCTGTTATGTCTGTGTGAGACTCATCCTATAGAGTATAGACAACTCCCCTCTGTTATGTCTGTGTGAGACTCATCCAATAGAGTATAGAGTATAGACAACTCCCCTCTGTTATGTCTGTGTGAGACTCATCCAATAGATTATAGAGTATAGACAACTCCCCTCTGTTATGTCTGTGTGAAACTCATCCTAAAGAGTATAGACAACTCCCCTCTGTTATGTCTGTGTGAGACTCATCCTATAGAGTATAGACAACTCCCCTCTGTTATGTCTGTGTGAGACTCATCCTATAGAGTATAGACAACTCCCCTCTGTTATATCTGTGTGAGACTCATCCTATAGAGTATAGACAACTCCCCTCTGTTATGTCTGTGTGAGACTCATCGTATAGAGTATAGAGTATAGACAACTCCCCTCTGTTATGTCTGTGTGGGACTCATCCTATAGAGTATAGACAACTCCCCTCTGTTATGTCTGTGTGAGACTCATCCTATAGAGTATAGAGTATAGACAACTCCCCTCTGTTATGTCTGTGTGAGACTCATCCTATATAGTATAGACAACTCCCCTCTGTTATGTCTGTGTGGGACTCATCCTATAGAGTATAGACAACTCCCCTCTGTTATGTCTGTGTGAGACTCATCCTATAGAGTATAGAGTATAGACAACTCCCCTCTGTTATGTCTGTGTGAGACTCATCCTATATAGTATAGACAACTCCCCTCTGTTATGTCTGTGTGAGACTCATCCTATATAGTATAGACAACTCCCCTCTGTTATGTCTGTGTGAGACTCATCCTATAGAGTATAGAGTATAGACAACTCCCCTCTGTTATGTCTGTGTGAGACTCATCCTATATAGTATAGACAACTCCCCTCTGTTATGTCTGTGTGAGACTCATCCTATATAGTATAGACAACTCCCCTCTGTTATGTCTGTGTGAGACTCATCCTATATAGTATAGACAACTCCCCTCTGTTATGTCTGTGTGGGACTCATCCTATAGAGTATAGACAACTTCGCTCTGTTATGTCTGTGTGAGACTCATCCTATAGATTATAGACAACTCCCCTCTGTTATTTCTGTGTGAGACTCATCCTATAGAGTATAGACAACTCCCCTTGTTATGTCTGTGTGAGACTCATCCTATAGAGTATAGAGTACAGAAAATTCCCCTCTGTAATGTCTGTGTGAGACTCATCCAATAGATTATAGAGGATAGACAACTCCCCTCTGTTATTTCTGTGTGAGACTCATCCAATAGAGTATAGACAACTCCCCTTGTTATGTCTGTGTGAGACTCATCCTATAGAGTATAGAGTATAGACAACTCCCCTCTGTTATTTCTGTGTGAGACTCATCCTATAGAGTATAGACAACTCCGCTCTGTTATGTCTGTGTGAGACTCATCCTATAGAGTATAGACAACTCCCCTCTGTTATTTCTGTGTGAGACTCATCCTATAGAGTATAGACAACTCCCCTCTGTTATTTCTGTGTGAGACTCATCCTATAGAGTATAGACAACTCCCCTCTGTTATTTCTGTGTGAGACTCATCCTATAGAGTATAGACAACTCCCCTCTGTTATGTCTGTGTGAGACTCATCCTATAGAGTATAGACAACTCCCCTCTGTTATTTCTTTGTGAGACTCCTCCTATAGAGTATAGAGTATAGACAACTCCCCTCTGTTATGTCTGTGTGAGACTCATCCTATAGCGTATAGAGTATAGACAACTCCCCTCTGTTATGTCTGTGTGAGACTCATCCTATAGAGTATAGACAACTCCCCTCTGTTATGTCTGTGTGAGACTCATCCTATAGAGTATAGACAACTCCCCTCTGTTATTTCTGTGTGAGACTCATCCTATAGAGGATAGACAACTCCCCTCTGTTATTTCTGTGTGAGACTCATCCTATAGCGTATAGAGTATAGACAACTCCCCTCTGTTATGTCTGTGTGAGACTCATCATATAGAGTATAGACAACTCCCCTTGTTATGTCTGTTTGAGACTCATCCTATAGAGTATAGAGTATAGACAACTCCCCTCTGTTATGTCTGTGTGAGACTCATCCTATAGAGTATAGACAACTCCCCTCTGTTATGTCTGTGTGAGACTCATCCTATAGAGTATAGACAACTCCCCTCTGTTATGTCTGTGTGAGACTCATCCTATAGAGTATAGACAACTCCCCTCTGTTATTTCTGTGTGAGACTCATCCTATAGAGTATAGACAACTCCCCTCTGTTATTTCTTTGTTAGACTCATCCTATAGCGTATAGAGTATAGACAACTCCCCTCTGTTATTTCTGTGTGAGACTCATCCTATAGCGTATAGAGTATAGACAACTCCCCTCTGTTATGTCTGTGTGAGACTCATCCTATAGAGTATAGACAACTCCGCTCTGTTATGTCTGTGTGAGACTCATCCTATAGAGTATAGACAACTCCCCTCTGTTATGTCTGTGTGAGACTCATTCTATAGAGGATAGACAACTCCCTCTGTTATGTCTGTGTGAGACTCATCCTATAGAGTATAGACAACTCCCCTCTGTTATTTCTGTGTGAGACTCATCCTATAGCGTATAGACAACTCCCCTCTGTTATTTCTGTGTGAGACTCATCCTATAGTGTATAGACAACTCCCCTCTGTTATTTCTGTGTGAGACTCATCCTATAGAGTATAGACAACTCCCCTCTGTTATTTCTGTGTGAGACTCATCCTATAGCGTATAGAGTATAGACAACTCCCCTCTGTTATGTCTGTGTGAGACTCATCATATAGAGTATAGACAACTTCCCTTGTTATGTCTGTGTGAGACTCATCCTATAGAGTATAGAGTATAGACAACTCCCCTCTGTTATGTCTGTGTGAGACTCATCCTATAGAGTATAGACAACTCCCCTCTGTTATGTCTGTGTGAGACTCATCCTTTAGAGTATAGAGTATAGACAACTCCCCTCTGTTATGTCTGTGTGAGACTCATCCTATAGCGTATAGAGTATAGACAACTCCCCTCTGTTATGTCTGTGTGAGACTCATCCTATAGAGTATAGACAACTCCCCTCTGTTATTTCTGTGTGAGACTCATCCTATAGAGTATAGACAACTCCCCTTGTTATGTCTGTGTGAGACTCATCCTATAGAGTATAGAAAATTCCCCTCTGTTATGTATGTGTGAGACTCATCCTATAGAGTATAGACAACTCCCCTCTGTTATGTATGTTTGAGACTCATCCTATAGAGTATAGACAACTCCCCTCTGTTATGTATGTTTGAGGCTCATCCTATAGAGTATAGACAACTCCCCTCTGTTATGTATGTTTGAGACTCATCCTATAGAGTATAGACAACTCCCCTCTGTTATGTATGTTTGAGACTCATCCTATAGAGTATAGTCAACTCCCCTCTGTTATATGTGTGAGACTCATCCTATAGAGTATAGAGTATAGACAACTCCCCTCTGTTATGTATGTTTGAGACTCATCCTATAGAGTATAGACAACTCCCCTCTGTTATGTATGTTTGAGACTCATCCTATAGAGTATAGTCAACTCCCCTTGTTATGTCCGTGTGAGACTCATCCTATAGAGTATAGAGTATAGACAACTCCCCTCTGTTATGTCTGTGTGAGACTCATCCTATAGAGTATAGACAACTCCCCTCTGTTATGTCTGTGTGAGACTCATCCTATAGAGTATAGACAACTCCCCTCTGTTATTTCTTTGTGAGACTCCTCCTATAGAGTATAGAGTATAGACAACTCCCCTCTGTTATGTCTGTGTGAGACTCATCCTATAGAGTATAGAGTATAGACAACTCCCCTCTGTTATTTCTGTGTGAGACTCATCCTATAGAGTATAGACAACTCCCCTCTGTTATTTCTGTGTGAGACTCATCCTATAGAGTATAGACAACTCCCCTCTGTTATTTCTGTGTGAGACTCATCCTATAGAGTATAGAGTATAGACAACTCCCCTCTGTTATGTCTGTGTGAGACTCATCCTATAGAGTATAGAGTATAGACAACTCCCCTCTGTTATTTCTGTGTGAGACTCATCCTATAGAGTATAGACAACTCCCCTCTGTTATTTCTGTGTGAGACTCATCCTATAGAGTATAGACAACTCCCCTCTGTTATTTCTGTGTGAGACTCATCCTATAGCGTATAGAGTATAGACAACTCCCCTCTGTTATGTCTGTGTGAGACTCATCCTATAGAGTATAGACAACTCCCCTCTGTTATGTCTGTGTGAGACTCATCCTATAGAGTATAGACAACTCCCCTCTGTTATTTCTGTGTGAGACTCATCCTATAGAGGATAGACAACTCCCCTCTGTTATTTCTGTGTGAGACTCATCCTATAGCGTATAGAGTATAGACAACTCCCCTCTGTTATGTCTGTGTGAGACTCATCATATAGAGTATAGACCTTTCCCCTTGTTATGTCTGTTTGAGACTCATCCTATAGAGTATAGAGTATAGACAACTCCCCTCTGTTATGTCTGTGTGAGACTCATCCTATAGAGTATAGACAACTCCCCTCTGTTATGTCTGTGTGAGACTCATCCTATAGAATATAGAGTATAGACAACTCCCCTCTGTTATGTCTGTTTGAGACTCATCCTATAGACTATAGAGTATAGACAACTCTCCTCTGTTATGTCTGTGTGAGACTCATCCTATAGAGTATAGACAACTCCCCTCTGTTATGTCTGTGTGAGACTCATCCTATAGTGTATAGACAATTCCCATCTGTTATTTCTTTGTGAGACTCCTCCTATAGAGTATAAAGTATAGACAACTCCCCTCTCTTATGTCTGTGTGAGACTCATCCTATAGAGTATAGAGTATAGACAACTCCCCTCTGTTATTTCTGTGTGAGACTCATCCTATAGAGGATAGACAACTCCCCTCTGTTATTTCTTTGTGAGACTCCTCCTATAGAGTATAGAGTATAGACAACTCCCCTCTGTTATTTCTGTGTGAGACTCATCCTATAGAGTATAGACAACTCCCCTCTGTTATTTCTGTATGAGACTCATCCTATAGAGTATAGACAACTCCCCTCTGTTATTTCTGTGTGAGACTCATCCTATAGCGTATAGAGTATAGACAACTCCCCTCTGTTATGTCTGTGTGAGACTCATCCTATAGAGTATAGACAACTCCGCTCTGTTATGTCTGTGTGAGACTCATCCTATAGAGGATAGACAACTCCCCTCTGTTATTTCTGTGTGAGACTCATCCTATAGAGTATAGACAACTCCCCTCTGTTATGTCTGTGTGAGACTCATCCTATAGAGTATAGACAACTCCCCTCTGTTATGTCTGTGTGAGACTCATCCTTTAGAGTATAGAGTATAGACAACTCCCCTCTGTTATGTCTGTGTGAGACTCATCCTATAGAGTATAGAGTATAGACAACTCCCCTCTGTTATGTCTGTGTGAGACTCATCCTATAGAGTATAGACAACTCCCCTCTGTTATGTCTGTGTGAGACTCATCCTTTAGAGTATAGAGTATAGACAACTCCCCTCTGTTATGTCTGTGTGAGACTCATCCTATAGAGTATAGAGTATAGACAACTCCCCTCTGTTATGTCTGTGTGAGACTCATCCTATAGAGTATAGACAACTCCCCTCTGTTATTTCTGTGTGAGACTCATCCTATAGAGTATAGACAACTCCCCTCTGTTATGTATGTTTGAGACTCATCCTATAGAGTATAGACAACTCCCCTCTGTTATGTATGTTTGAGACTCATCCTATAGAGTATAGACAACTCCCCTCTGTTATGTATGTTTGAGACTCATCCTATAGAGTATAGTCAACTCCCCTCTGTTATATGTGTGAGACTCATCCTATAGAGTATAGAGTATAGACAACTCCCCTCTGTTATGTATGTTTGAGACTCATCCTATAGAGTATAGACAACTCCCCTCTGTTATGTATGTTTGAGACTCATCTATAGAGTATAGTCAACTCCCCTTGTTATGTCTGTGTGAGACTCATCCTATAGAGTATAGAGTATAGTCAACTCCCCTCTGTTATGTCTGTGTGAGACTCATCCTATAGAGTATAGACAACTCCCCTCTGTTATGTCTGTGTGAGACTCATCCTATAGAGTATAGACAACTCCCCTCTGTTATTTCTTTGTGAGACTCCTCCTATAGAGTATAGAGTATAGACAACTCCCCTCTGTTATGTCTGTGTGAGACTCATCCTATAGAGTATAGAGTATAGACAACTCCCCTCTGTTATGTCTGTGTGAGACTCATCCTATAGAGTATAGACAACTCCCCTCTGTTATTTCTGTGTGAGACTCATCCTATAGAGTATAGACAACTCCCCTCTGTTATGTCTGTGTGAGACTCATCCTATAGAGTATAGACAACTCCCCTCTGTTATGTCTGTGTGAGACTCATCCTATAGAGTATAGACAACTCCCCTCTGTTATGTCTGTGTGAGACTCATCCTATAGAGTATAGACAACTCCCCTCTGTTATTTCTGTGTGAGACTCATCCTATAGAGGATAGACAACTCCCCTCTGTTATGTCTGTGTGAGACTCATCCTATAGAGTGTAGAGTATAGACAACTCCCCTCTGTTATGTCTGTGTGAGACTCATCATATAGAGTATAGACAACTCCCCTTGTTATGTCTGTTTGAGACTCATCCTATAGAGTATAGAGTATAGACAACTCCCCTCTGTTATGTCTGTGTGAGACTCATCCTATAGAGTATAGACAACTCCCCTCTGTTATGTATGTGTGAGACTAATCCTATAGAGTATAGACAACTCCCCTCTGTTATGTCTGTGTGAGACTCATCCTATAGTGTATAGACAATTCCCATCTGTTATTTCTTTGTGAGACTCCTCCTATAGAGTATAGAGTATAGACAACTCCCCTCTGTTATGTCTGTGTGAGACTCATCCTATAGAGTATAGACAACTCCCCTCTGTTATTTCTTTGTGAGACTCCTCCTATAGAGTATAGAGTATAGACAACTCCCCTCTGTTATTTCTGTGTGAGACTCATCCTATAGAGTATAGACAACTCCCCTCTGTTATTTCTGTGTGAGACTCATCCTATAGAGTATAGACAACTCCCCTCTGTTATTTCTGTGTGAGACTCATCCTATAGCGTATAGAGTATAGACAACTCCCCTCTGTTATGTCTTTGTGAGACTCATCCTATAGAGTATAGACAACTCCCCTCTGTTATTTCTGTGTGAGACTCATCCTATAGCGTATAGACAACTCCCCTCTGTTATGTCTGTGTGAGACTCATCATATAGAGTATAGAGTATAGACAACTCCCCTCTGTTATGTCTGTGTGAGACTCATCCTATAGAGTATAGACAACTCCCCTCTGTTATGTCTGTGTGAGACTCATCCTTTAGAGTATAGAGTATAGACAACTCCCCTCTGTTATGTCTGTGTGAGACTCATCCTATAGAGTATAGACAACTCCCCTCTGTTATGTCTGTGTGAGACTCATCCTATAGAGTATAGAGTATAGACAACTCCCCTCTGTTATGTCTGTGTGAGACTCATCCTATAGAGTATAGAGTATAGACAACTCCCCTCTGTTATATCTGTGTGAGACTCATCCTATAGAGTATAGACAACTCCCCTCTGTTATGTCTGTGTGAGACTCATCCTATAGAGTATAGAGTATAGACAACTCCCCTCTGTTATATCTGTGTGAGACTCATCCTATAGAGTATAGACAACTCCCCTCTGTTATGTATGTTTGAGACTCATCCTATAGAGTATAGACAACTCCCCTCTGTTATGTATGTTTGAGACTCATCCTATAGAGTATAGACAACTCCCCTCTGTTATGTATGTTTGAGTCTCATCCTATAGAGTATAGACAACTCCCCTCTGTTATGTATGTTTGAGACTCATCCTATAGAGTATAGACAACTCCCCTCTGTTATCTGTGTGAGACTCATCCAATAGAGTATAGACAATTCCCATCTGTTTTCTGTGTGAGACTCATCCTATAGAGTGTAGAGTATAGACAACTCCCCTCTGTTATGTCTGTGTGAGACTCATCCTATAGAGTATAGACAACTCCCCTCTGTTATGTCTGTGTGAGACTCATCCTATAGTGTATAGAGTATAGACATCTCCCCTCTGTTATGTCTGTGTGAGACTCATCCTATAGAGTATAGACAACTCCCCTCTGTTATGTCTGTGTGAGACTCATCCTATAGAGTATAGACAACTCTCCTCTGTTATGTCTGTGTGAGACTCATCCTATAGAGTATAGAGTATAGACAACTCAACTCTGTTTGACTTCATCAAGCCTCCCCTCCTCTCCCCCCCTCCTCTCCCCTCCTCTATCAAACAGTGGCTGTGAAAGCCTGCCGACATGTCAATAGCTCAGGGCTAAGAAGTATTCAAATGACCCTACCTGAGCATACAATGCTTTGCAAAAGGGGCTGCCTTGACTAACCTGTCCAATCGCGCCCATGCAAATTACCCCACTCTATTAGCCAGGACACAGACAGACAGGCTCGAAGAAGGCCAGGGAAAAACGTTGTGGAGCGTTCAGATATAATCATGATACTCTATCTTCCCCGATCCCATTGGTTATATATGTGTGTGTGTGTGTGTGTGTGTGTGTGTGTGTGTGTGTGTGTGTGTGTGTGTGTGTGTGTGTGTGAGAGAGAGAGAGAGAGCGAGAGAGAGAGAGCGAGAGAGAGAGAGAGAGAGAGAGAGAGAGAGAGAGAGAGAGAGAGAGAGAGAGAGAGAGAGAGAGAGAGAGAGAAGAGACTGTGTGAGTGTGTGTGTGTGGAAGTTAGTGGCTTTATCAAGATGTAGTTTTTACTACTGCCCTCTAGGGAAAAGAAAAACCTCTGTGACTTTAGAAAGCCATGCCTCGTGTGTGTCAGTGTGTGTGTGTGTGTGTGTGTGTGTGTGTGTGTGTGTGTGTGTGTGTGTGTGTGTGTGTGCTGCAGGTGAATCCATAATGAATGAACAGCTATGAATCATACGGTATGGCATATGTCTATTCATTTCTGCATAAAGCCTACAATATCAAACAACATTTTACATACCGTCAAAAGTTTGGACACACCTACTCATTCAAAACTATAAAACAACACATATGGAATCATGTAATAACCAAAAAAGTGTTAAACAAATCAAAATATATTTTAGATTTTAGATTTTTCAAAGTAGCCACCCTTTGCCTTAATGACAGCTTTGCACACTCTTGGCATTCTCTCAACAAGCTTCATGAAGAATGTTTTCCAACAGTCTTGAAGGAGTTCCCACATATGCTGACGACTTGTTGGTTGCTTTTCCTTCACTTTGCGGTCCAACACATCCCAAACCATCTCAATTGGGTTGAGGTCGGGGGATTGTGGGACCAGCACTCCATCACTCTCCTTCTTGGTAAAATAGCCATTACACAGCCTGGAGGTGTGTTGGGTCATTGTCCTGTTGAAAAACAAATGATAGTCCAACTAAGCGCAAACCAGATGGGATGGCGTATCGCTGTAGAATGCTGTGGTAGCCATGCTGGTTAAGTGTGCCTTGAATTCTAAATACATCACCAGCAAAGCACCCCCACACCATCACACCTCCTCCTCCATGCTTCACGGTGGGAACCACACATGCGGAGATCATCCGTTCACCAACTATGCGTCTCACAAAGACACGGCGGTTGGAACCATAAATCTCACATTTGGACTCATCGGACCAAAGGACAAATTTCCACCGGTCTAATGTCCATTGCTCGTGTTTCTTAGCCCAAGCAAGTCTCTTCTTATTATTGGTGTCCTTTAGTAGTGGTTTCTTTGCAGCAATTCGACCTTGAAGGCCTGATTCACGCAGTCTCCTCTGAACAGTTGATGTTGAGATGTGTCTGTTACTTGAACTCTGTGAAGCATTTATTTGGGCTGCAATTTCTGACGCTGGTGACTCTATTGAACTTATCCTCTGCAGCAGAGGTAACTCTGGGTCTTCCTTTCCTGTGGCGGTCCTCATGAGAGCCAGTTTCATCATAGCGCTTGATGGTTTTTGCGACTGCACTCACGAGTGGCGCAGTGGTCTAAGGCACTGCATCGCAGTGCTAGCTGTGCCACTAGAGATCCTGGTTCGAATCCAGGCTCTGTTGTAGCTGGCCGTGACCGGGAGACCCATGGGGCGGCGCACAATTGGCCCAGGGTAGGGGAGGGAATGGCCGGCAGGGATGTAGCTCAGTTGGTAGAGCATGGCATTTGCAACGCCAGGGTTGTGGGTTCAATTCCCACGGGGGGCCAGTATGAAAAAATAATGTATGCACTAACTAACTGTAAGTCGCTCTGGATAACAGCGTCTGCTAAATGACTAAAATGTAAATGTAAGAAACTTTAAAATGTCTTAAAGTAATGATGGACTGTCATTTCTCTTTGCTTATTTGAGCTGTTCTTGACATAATATGGACTTTTACCAAATAGGGCTGTCTTCTGTATACCACCCCTACCTTGTCACAACACAACTGATTGGCTCGACCTTTTAACAAGGCACACCTGTTAATTGAAATGCATTCCAGGTGCTGGTTGAGAGAATGCCAAGAGTGTGCAAAGCTGTCATCAAGGCAAAGGGTGGCTACTTTGCAGAATCTCAAATATAAAATATATTTTGATTTGTTTAACACTTTTTTGGGTTACTACATGATTACATAGGTGTTACTTCATAGTTTTGAAGTATTCACTATTATTCTACAATGTAGAAAATAGTTTTAAAAAATAAAGAAAAACCCTGGAATGAGTAGGTGTGTCCAAAACTTTTGACTGGTACTGTATATATATTTAAAGGCTCAGAACAGTCAAAACGTGATTGTTTTACATATATATCCACACTATGAGGTTGGAATAATACTGTGAAAATGATGATAACGCCCTTCAATTGTAAGAGCGGTTTTGGTGGGATGGAGTTTTGGCCTGCCTGGTGACATCACCAGGCGGTAAATCAGTTCATAGACCTTTAAGAAAGACAGTTCCAAACCTCTCCATTATGGAACGCTGTTTGGGTCTTTGCGTCTCAAAAAAATATACATGTCAAATAACTCTATTTGATTCTTCAAATAAGCTTGTTGACCAATCAGGACCTGAATATGACTGCACTTCCGTAATAATTGAACAGGTTCGTAAATGTTTAAATGTAGTTATTCCAGTATCACTCGTATGTCATATGTCACAGAGACTCGTCGATACGTACGCTATGATGCTGGGAACGTTTTGTGTCGTGCACCTGCCAGACACACTTCCCCAAGCTCTGGACAGCGCTGGTCATAACATAGCTGGCTGATGGATGCAAACAATGTTCTTCCCCAAAAACGCAGCAAAACGACAATCTGTTTCAGTAGCTATAGTTAGCTCGCTAACTATCTAGCTAGGTGCCATAATCTAAAATAGCCCTAATTTATAAGACAGTTATTATTTGATTAATGATGGCGTGACCCACCTATGTGAAGCTAAACACAATAAGAATTTGCGGTTCGCCTTCAAAATAAAAGTTTATAATTGAAAGTGATGCAAATGAATACAAATAGTGCCATAATGGAATAGATCATGCTAAACGAGGTTGGAATGTTGTTATATAAATTCAACAAAAGACAATAATTTGTTAATTTGACAAAAATCTGTTGAAATCACACTGTGGATGTATTAGACTTTAGAATTGCGTTGGGGGCATACCTATTTCACTGTACAGCCTTACCTATGGATTGTGGATCAATGACATGGGGTATCAGTCTACTCCGTGACACCCAGAGAACATTAGCGTCGTAGCTCTTATTGCGGGACTCTGAAACCACTGTGAATTGAGCCACATTTATTGTACCAGTCACCCTACTATGTATTGAACACTATTCTAGAGGGAAAATAATACAAAATTGATGTTTTAGAGTCTGATAACTCTGAGGAGGACTTTGGGAAAAAAAAACATTTGGGTACTGAGTAGACCCCATTTCAATGATCCCCAATCCTTAGGTAAGGCTGTACAGTGAAATATGTATGGCAATACCCACACTAGGCTGACTGGGGAGGATGGCAATACCCACACTAGGCTGCCTGGGGAGGATGGCAATACCCACACTAGGCTGACTGGGGAGGATGGCAATACCCACACTAGGCTGACTGGGGAGGATGGCAATACCCACACTAGGCTGGCTGGGGAGGATGGCAATACCCACACTAGGCTGGCTGGGGAGGATGGCAATACCCACACTAGGCTGACTGGGGAGGATGGCAATACCCACACTAGGCTGACTGGGGAGGATGGCAATACGCACACTAGGCTGGCTGGGGAGGATGGCAATACCCACACTAGGCTGGCTGGGGAGGATGGCAATACCCACACTAGGCTGGCTGGGGAGGATGGCAATACCCACACTAGGCTGACTGGGGAGGTGTTTTCACACAGTCAAAGTCCCGCATGTCACGATCGTCGAAGGAGGAGGACCAACGCGCAGCGTTATTTGCAAACATACTTATTTATTTATTAATTAACACGAACAAAACAACAAACGATAACGTGAAGTCCTTGGTTAACAAACATAAACCAACACGGAACAAGATCCCACAAACCACTGTGGCAAACAGACTGAATAAATATGGTTCCCAATCAGAGACAACCAGCAACAGCTGACACTAGTTGCCTGTGATTGAGAACCACTCTTGTCAACATAGAAAACCAACAACTAGAACAGACAAAGGAAACTCACACCCTGACTCAACATACAAGTGTCCCCAGAGCCAGGGCGACACCGCAGTAAGAGCTACGACGCTACTATTTGCGTAAACTCTTCACAGTTATGTTCTGTGGGTGTCACTGAGTAGACTGATACTCCATTTCATTGCTCCACACTCCAACCTTGTTTAACATTATCTAGTCTAAATGTGGCATGATTCCACCAATTGTAACCTTCTGCGTCACTTTCAAATGGGGACTTTTATTTTGAAGGCGAACAGCAAATAACACTATTGTGGTTAATCCTTATTGTGGCTAGCTTCACAACACATAACCCGGTCCAGTCAAGCTTCACTAGCCAGACGAAGCTAGTTGGCTGCTTATAATGTTGGCTTTGGGAAACAGGGTTAAGTAGCTGGCCAGCTAGTTATTTTCATCAACTGAAGTTCAATTTCAATAGGAGAACAACAAGTGGCTAGCTAGCTAATACTACTCACATGGATTCCTAAATCATTGCTAAGAATATCGAAAAGTACTGCAGTTTCTACTGGTCATTGTTTTCAGGGCTGGTTGCATTGGTGCTAGCTAGGTACCAAGCTAAAGCTACCTATCTACCCCAGAAGTTGCTAATAACATCTTGTATCAAAGATATTTGCAAACATTTTTTGATCCTGCTCGTTTGATCCTGCTCTTGTTTCAAATGCTCACACAGACGTTTTCCCATTCGGTCGAACAAATAAAGCCTTATTACCAACGCGGTATTGTAAACACATCGTGGCAGGTGTGTGTGCCTGTTTGCAGAGGTTTTTTTTATATTTTGTTTTTGTACAGCTTTGACAGTTCTACTGATCCTAGTGGTGGCGCTTGGCTTGCAGGTGCAGATGCAGCACACACAACATTCTATGATGGAATTGTGTTATTTGACGTGTATCTTTTCTGACACTCGAAGACCGAAACAGCGCTCCATACTCCATCAATAACAGCTCGTTTTCAGTTTTCCCATCCCCACTCAGACCACTCCCAGACAGTGCTTGCAAAATTCTTGCTTGATAAATTGCTCTTTGCTACAAACCTATTTTTGTTTCTTTTTTTTGGACCATTTTAATTGAAAACAGTCACAGTAATGTACTTAATTGTTACCCAGAAATATTTTGATATTGAGATAAAAACGGCTGCATTGGACCTTCTCTCTCTCTCCCCCTCCTCTGTCCCTCTCTCTCTTCTCTCTCTTCCCTCCTCTCTCTCTCTCTCCCTCCTTTGTCCCTCTCTCTCTTCTCTCTCTCCCCCTCCTCTCTCTCTCTCTCTCTCCCTCCTCTGTCCCTCTCTCTCTTCTCTCTCTCCTCCTCCTCTCTCTCTCTCTCTCTCCCCCTCCTCTGTCCCTCTCTCTCTCTCTCTCTCCCCCTCCTCTCTCTCTCTCTCTCCCCCTCCTCTCTCTCTTCCCCTCCTCTCTCTCTCTCTCTCCCCCTCCTCTGTCTGTCTCTCTCTCTCTTCTCTCTCTCCCCCTCCTCTGTCCCTCTCTCTCTTCTCTCTCTCCCCCTCCTCTCTCTCTCTCTCTGTCTCTCTCGCTGTCTCTCTCTCTTCTCTCTCTTCCCCTCCTCTCTCTCTCTCTCCCCCTCCTCTGTCTGTCTCTCTCTCTCTTCTCTCTCCCCCTCCTCTCTCTCTCTCTCTCCCCCTCCTCTGTCTCTCTCTCTCTTCTCTCTCTCCCCCTCCTCTCTCTCTCTCTCTCCCCCTCCTCTGTCCCTCTCTCTCTTCTTTCTCTCCCCCTCCTCTCTCTCTCTCTCTCTCGCTCTCTCTCTCTCTCTCTGTCTCTCTCTCTCTGTCTCTTTCAATTCAATTTAAGGGCTTTATTGGCATGGGAAACGTATGTTAGCATTGCCAAAGCAAGTCTCTCTCTCTCTCTCTCTCTCTCTCTCTCCCTCCTCTGTCCCTCTCTCTCTTCTCTCTCTCCTCCTCCTCTCTCTCTCTCTCTCTCCCCCTCCTCTGTCCCTCTCTCTCTTCTCTCTCTCCCCCTCCTCTCTCTCTCTCTCTCCCCCTCCTCTCTCTCTTCCCCTCCTCTCTCTCTCTCTCTCCCCCTCCTCTGTCTGTCTCTCTCTCTCTTCTCTCTCTCCCCCTCCTCTGTCCCTCTCTCTCTTCTCTCTCTCCCCCTCCTCTCTCTCTCTCTCTGTCTCTCTCGCTGTCTCTCTCTCTTCTCTCTCTTCCCCTCCTCTCTCTCTCTCTCCCCCTCCTCTGTCTGTCTCTCTCTCTCTTCTCTCTCCCCCTCCTCTCTCTCTCTCTCTCCCCCTCCTCTGTCTCTCTCTCTCTTCTCTCTCTCCCCCTCCTCTCTCTCTCTCTCTCCCCCTCCTCTGTCCCTCTCTCTCTTCTTTCTCTCCCCCTCCTCTCTCTCTCTCTCTCTCGCTCTCTCTCTCTCTCTCTGTCTCTCTCTCTCTGTCTCTTTCAATTCAATTTAAGGGCTTTATTGGCATGGGAAACGTATGTTAGCATTGCCAAAGCAAGTCTCTCTCTCTCTCTCTCTCTCTCTCTCTCTCTCTCTCTCATAAAAACCCTCCAAATGTGAATGGTTCACTAGGCGCGCGCTGTCCACTCCTCCACGCCGCATGCAACAATAAAACAGCATTTGTTTTTCTGGAGCGACATGCGGCCGTATTCTGTTCTGTTCGGTGTGATGCCCCCATCACGTGAGAATGAGTGACCAGGGGACAATAGCATGTTTTGGGGTGACGGTAATTGTAAGTGACGAAGACAATACGATAGCAACCCCCCCTCTCTCTCTCTAGCTATACTAAATGGGACGGGGCTGAGATGAGATCATGGTTATGTGGACTTAGAAAAACTAACTTGAGTTAAGAGTTGATCTATTTAGCAGATAATTAAAATAATGTAATCATTATGTAATAATGTCTGTAGACTTGGTTGTACAGCCTTGTTTTAAATTGGCCTGTAATAAAGATCATTTAGACTATTTAAAAGCATATATTTACATCTTATTATATCGACAACGTGACAGGAACTTAACCCAAACATGTTGCCTGGGTGATTATGAGAAGATAGGCCTATCTAAAGTGAATTAAAAGAGCATGTAGTAATTTCACCAAGTGAAAGTGACATTTTCATAGTGACCTAAATGAATGATCTCTCATTACAAGAGCACTTCTCCCCTCCATTAGGAGGACACAGAAAAAGAAAAAAAAGATACCACTGCTGTTCAAAAACGTTCTATATTATTTTAGGCCTTATTAATACTCGAAATCGATATGAATAGAGGCAGTAGCATATAGGAACCCGATCATAAAACGTCTTAGCATTGTATCTACAACAGCAGAGCAGCAGCGTAGCAACAGGTAGCGAGGCGGGGGAGAGAAAACATGCCACCTCGTTTCCGCGGTCCACTCCATGCCAAAACATTCATTCCACAATTGTTTACATTGTATTCAGATACAATAACCCCCCTCACCTCCCCTCCCTTCTCCTTTTTTTTCTTCAAGAAAAACGAGAAGTAGACCTAACCTCTTGTAAAATGTGTGAGAAAGTTTAGCGCGGAGCAGTGCGTGAATCCGCGCCTTGGCTGATGTGTCAACCCTGCCTGTGAGGTGCGCCTGCGCAGTGGAGCGGGGCGCCAAACGGAGCGGGCTGCAGGAGGAGGGGCCTCGCTGAGACTCGTGGCTCTCGGCTCTGTTTACAAGCCTTTACTCTTTTAATGTCAGCCTGCTCCTTCTCCGCGTCAAACAGGAGAGAGAGAGACAGTCAGAACGGAACGGAACGGAACGGCCGAGCTCCTTCTACCCTTTCAGACAGCAGAGAGAGAGACAGGCAGAACGGAACGGAACAGCGGAGCTCAGAGAGGACACACGGATATAGTGCAGCTCTCTCCACAAACAACAGCATGACTAGGAGGCCAAGACACAGGTAGGATAACTACATAAATAAGAAAATATTCATAAAGTACCCGGTCTCTGTGCTTTTAGATGGACTATCT
>NW_028164716.1:0-5000 GCF_964263955.1 Coregonus lavaretus
TCTCTCTCTCTGTCTTTCTCTCTCTCTCTCTCTTTCTCCTCTGTCTTTCTCTCTCTCTCTCTCTCTGTCTCTCTCTCTCTCTCTCTGTCTCTCTCTCTCTCCCCCTCTCCTCTCTCGCTCTCTCTCTCTCTCTCTCTCTTTCTCTCTATGCCTCTCTCTCTCTCTCTCTCTCTCTATGCCTCTCTCTCTCTCTCAGCTCTCTCTCTCTCTCTCTGTCTCTGTCTCTCTCTCTATCTTTTTGATGTTGACATATGATCAGGTTGTGTATAGTAGTTATTGATTGATTTTGTGTGTGTGTGTGTGTGTGTTTAGGTGGATCCTAAGCGTCGTGTGACCGTCAGACAGCTCCTAGACCACCCCTGGATGATATCTGGCTATGGCAGCCCAGTAGAGTGGAACAGCAAGCAGCCTGTAGGAATACACACACCTACACACACACCTACACACACCTACACACACACCTACACACACCTACACACCTACACACACCTAAGGACACACCTAAGAACACACCTACACACACCTAAGAACACACCTACACACACACACTTAAGAACACACTTAAGAACACACTTAAGAACACACTTAAGAACACACCTAAGAAGACTTAGTGGGAAGGCGTATCACCTGTGCTGGTTGCCATCTCGTTAGTGGGAAGGCGTTTCACCTGTGCTGGTTGCCATCTCGTTAGTGGGAAGGTGTATCACCTGTGCTGGTTGCCATCTCGTTAGTGGGAAGGCGTTTCACCTGTGCTGGTTGCCATCTCGTTAGTGGGAAGGCGTTTCACCTGTGCTGGTTGCCATCTCGTTAGTGGGAAGGCGTTTCACCTGTGCTGGTTGCCATCTCATTAGTGGGAAGGTGTTTCACCTGTGCTGGTTGCCATCTCATTAGTGGGAAGGCCTTTCACCTGTGCTGGTTGCCATCTCGTTAGTGGGAAGGCGTTTCACCTGTGCTGGTTGCCATCTCGTTAGTGGGAAGGCGTTTCACCTGTGCTGGTTGCCATCTCGTTAGTGGGAAGGCGTTTCACCTGTGCTGGTTGCCATCTCGTTAGTGGGAAGGCGTTTCACCTGTGCTGGTTGCCATCTCGTTAGTGGGAAGGCGTTTCACCTGTGCTGGTTGCCATCTCGTTAGTGGGAAGGCGTTTCACCTGTGCTGGTTGCCATCTCGTTAGTGGGAAGGCGTTTCACCTGTGCTGGTTGCCATCTCGTTAGTGGGAAGGTGTTTCACCTGTGCTGGTTGCCATCTCATTAGTGGGAAGGCCTTTCACCTGTGCTGGTTGCCATCTCGTTAGTGGGAAGGCGTTTCACCTGTGCTGGTTGCCATCTCGTTAGTGGGAAGGCGTTTCACCTGTGCTGGTTGCCATCTCGTTAGTGGGAAGGCGTTTCACCTGTGCTGGTTGCCATCTCGTTAGTGGGAAGGCGTTTCACCTGTGCTGGTTGCCATCTCATTAGTGGGAAGGCGTTTCACCTGTGCTGGTTGCCATCTCATTAGTGGGAAGGCGTTTCACCTGTGCTGGCCTAGGTGATCTTTAAGAGTGGCTGGCCCAGTGCTCCAGTTGTCTTGATATTAATAATAATAATAATATGCCATTTAGCAGACGCTTTTATCCAAAGTGACTAATGAAGTCCCACTACGACCTCCGCAGAGTCATCAAACGAGCAAAAGGACAATATAGGAATAAGGTGGAATCATATTAGACAGGCTCCTACACCCGCCGCATGTGGCAGGGGCTACAGTCCATTACGGATTACAAAGGAAGACCCAACTGTGATAATAATAATAATAATAATATGCCATTTAGCAGATGCTTTTATCCAAAGCGACTTAGTCATGTGTGCATACATTTTTACGTATGGGTGGTCCCGGGGATCGAACCCACTACCTTGGCGTTACAAGCGCCGTGCTCTACCAGCTGAGCTACAGAGGACCACATAGATAGATGTGGAGGGTTAACACCTTTAGTTGTCTTGATAGATGTGGAGGGTTAACACCTTTAGTTGTCTTGATAGATGTGGAGGGTTAACTCCTTTTAGTTGTCTTGAGAGATGTGGAGGGATAACACCTTTAGTTGTCTTGATAGATGTGGAGGGTTAACACCTTTAGTTGTCTTGATAGATGTGGAGGGTTAACACCTTTAGTTGTCTTGAGAGATGTGGAGGGTTAACACCTTTAGTTGTCTTGAGAGATGTGGAGGGTTAACACCTTTAGTTGTCTTGATAGATGTGGAGGGTCAACACCTTTAGTTGTCTTGATAGATGTGGAGGGTTAACACCTTTAGTTGTCTTGATAGATGTGGAGGGTTAACTCCTTTAGTTGTCTTGATAGATGTGGAGGGTTAACACCTTTAGTTGTCTGATAGATGTGGAGGGTTAACACCTTTAGTTGTCTTGATAGATGTGGAGGGTTAACACCTTTAGTTGTCTTGATAGATGTGGAGGGTTAACTCCTTTAGTTGTCTTGATAGATGTGGAGGGTTAACACCTTTAGTTGTCTTGATAGATGTGGAGGGTTAACACCTTTAGTTGTCTTGATAGATGTGGAGGGTTAACACCTTTAGTTGTCTTGATAGATGTGGAGGGTCAACACCTTTAGTTGTCTTGATAGATGTGGAGGGTTAACACCTTTAGTTGTCTTGAGAGATGTGGAGGGTTAACACCTTTAGTTGTCTTGATAGATGTGGAGGGTTAACACCTTTAGTTGTCTGATAGATGTGGAGGGTTAACACCTTTAGTTGTCTTGATAGATGTGGAGGGTCAACACCTTTAGTTGTCCTGATAGATCTGGAGGGTCAACACCTTTAGTTGTCCTGATAGATCTGGAGGGTCAACACCTTTAGTTGTCTTGATAGATGTGGAGGGTTAACACCTTTAGTTGTCTTGATAGATGTGGAGGGTCAACACCTTTAGTTGTCTTGATAGATGTGGAGGGTCAACACCTTTAGTTGTCTTGATAGATGTGGAGGGTCAACACCTTTAGTTGTCTTGATAGATGTGGAGGGTCAACACCTTTAGTTGTCTTGATAGATGTGGAGGGTTAACTCCTTTTAGTTGTCTTGAGAGATGTGGAGGGATAACACCTTTAGTTCTCTTGATAGATGTGGAGGGATAACACCTTTAGTTCTCTTGATAGATGTGGAGGGTCAACACCTTTAGTTGTCTTGATAGATGTGGAGGGTTAACACCTTTTAGTTGTCTTGAGAGATGTGGAGGGATAACACCTTTAGTTCTCTTGATAGATGTGGAGGGATAACACCTTTAGTTGTCTTGATAGATGTGGAGGGTCAACACCTTTAGTTGTCTTGATAGATGTGGAGGGTCAACACCTTTAGTTGTCTTGATAGATGTGGAGGGTCAACACCTTTAGTTGTCTTGATAGATGTGGAGGGTTAACTCCTTTTAGTTGTCTTGAGAGATGTGGAGGGATAACACCTTTAGTTCTCTTGATAGATGTGGAGGGATAACACCTTTAGTTCTCTTGATAGATGTGGAGGGTCAACACCTTTAGTTGTCTTGATAGATGTGGAGGGTTAACTCCTTTTAGTTGTCTTGAGAGATGTGGAGGGATAACACCTTTAGTTGTCTTGATAGATGTGGAGGGTTAACACCTTTAGTTGTCTTGATAGATGTGGAGGGTTAACTCCTTTTAGTTGTCTTGAGAGATGTGGAGGGTTAACACCTTTAGTTGTCTTGATAGATGTGGAGGGTCAACACCTTTAGTTGTCTTGATAGATGTGGAGGGTTAACACCTTTAGTTATCTTGATAGATGTAGAGGGATAACACCTTTAGTTCTCTTGATAGATGTGGAGGGTTAACACCTTTAGTTGTCTTGATAGATGTGGAGGGTCAACACCTTTAGTTGTCTTGATAGATGTGGAGGGTCAACACCTTTAGTTGTCTTGATAGATGTGGAGGGTTAACACCTTTAGTTCTCTTGATAGATGTGGAGGGTTAACACCTTTAGTTGTCTTGATAGATGTGGAGGGTCAACACCTTTAGTTGTCTTGATAGATGTGGAGGGTTAACACCTTTAGTTGTCTTGATAGATCTGGAGGGTCAACACCTTTAGTTGTCTTGATAGATGTGGAGGGTTAACACCTTTAGTTGTCTTGATAGATGTGGAGGGTCAACACCTTTAGTTGGCGCTCCCTGTTTGATTTCTAGACAAACAATCCTTTATCTGATTTCATTTTGCTCCACTTTGTGGTTTGCTTCCTGTCTTTCAGTTTGGGGTTTTTCTTCTGTTTGCCTGTTCTGGAGCAGGTTCAGTGGGTCTCATGGTGGCTGTCTTTTAGGGCCCAGTTGTTGTTGCTAGTCGACTTCCAGTGGACCCCCCGTGTCTCTCAGAACCCTCCTAAACCCCACCTGGTTGGTTTTGGTTGTTAAAGAGATTTTCTTTGGTAGTTCCCTTTGTTGTGACGACGTTTTGAATTTGGCTTGTGGGAACGTAACAACCTACACACACCTGAACACACACACACACCTGAACACACACACACACCTGAACACACACACACACACCTGAACACACACACACACACCTGAACACACACACACACACCTGAACACACACACACACACCTGAACACACACACACACACCTGAACACACACACACACACCTGAACACACACACACACACCTGAACACACACACACACACCTGAACACACACCTGAACACACACACACACCTGAACACACACCTGAACACACACACACACCTGAACACACACACACACCTGAACACACACACACAAACACACACACACACGAACACACACACACCTGAACACACACACACACCTGAACACACACCTAAACACACACACACACCTGAACACACACACACACAAACACACCTAAACACACACACACACCTGAACACACACACCTAAACACACACACACCTAAACACACACACACACACACACACACACACCTGAACACACACCTGAACACACACACACACCTGAACACACACACCTAAACACACACACACACCT
>NW_028164716.1:10000-17500 GCF_964263955.1 Coregonus lavaretus
CTCCTTCTCTCTCCTCCTCTCTCCTCCTCTCTGCCTCTCCTCCTCTCCTCCTCTTCTTTCTCCTTCTCTCTCCTCCTCTCAGTCCAGTTTTAGAAGCTTCATTGCCTTGAAAAGTCAAGAAACATATTTATGTTCCTTTTCACTTTCTCTCTCTCTCTCTCCTCTCTATCTCACTTCTGTCTAAGAAGACTATACTTTTCGGTGAGGATGATGATGATGATGAAGCTGAGGACTGTTGCTGTGACGACGACCTGCCCTGTGTTCCGCTCACACCCCAACAAGAGGTCAGGGGTCATCACTGTGTGTGTGTGTGTGTGTGTGTGTGTGTGTGTGTGTGTGTGTGTGTGTGTGTGTGTGTGTGTGTGTGTGTGTGTGTGTGTGTGTGTGTGTGTGTGTGTGTGTGTGTGTGTGTGTGTGTGTGTGTGTGTGTGTGTGTGTGTGTGTGTGTGTGTGACTTGTTATCAACATTCTTGTTTCTGTCTTCCTAAAGAGAGCGATATGTTCGTCAGCTGAAAAGAGGCGGGCCCAAACTAACCACGCCCCCACTCCAGAGAGGGAGCCAATCACACACCACCGCCGCCAGGAGAGGTGGGACCGAGGCCGGGAACGGACCACTGAAAACAAAGAGAATGTTGCCGTGGCCAATAAGGACGCTGATATATTTGCTCTGCCCGCCCCCCGATCCCCAGTAGCCAATAGGAAGGCAACTCGGCCCAATAAGAGAGTGTTGACTACACCAACCCATAATAACAGCAAGGTAGACACACCCACAGGTAAGACCACACACCTTACGGACACACACACACACACACACACACACACACACACACACACACACACACAGACAGAACAGAACCACAGACAGACCCAGGGCTGTAAAACCTGTTTTATTTAGCTTGATTCTGTTTTAGTTTTTTTTTCCCCAAATTCCTTTTTTTCCACATTTTGTTTTTCCAGGTTTTGCTTTTCCCTTTATTTATTTTTATTTTTTTTAAACAACTAAATTGGATGTTATAAGTCCACAACAATGCTTAAATGACATCAGAAGAACCACTTTTGAGGTCTGGGAGATTTTTGAGAAATGTATATTTTTGGGGTGTAGTTACCCTTTAATTCCACACCTATCAAGAGGCTGCTGTTAGCGGTGTTTCTGTTGAACACACGTCGTTGCAGAGTTTTGCTAAACAAATACCCGCTGGATAGATGCAAATAATCATGATATCATTCTGCCTTGTAAGCAGAGGCTACTTTGTAGCTAACATTTTAATTGGGAAGGTTTTGGGGGAAGTCTTTCCATCTACCAGAAGACTGTTTTCATTAGCATCACCGCTAACAGCTACATAAAGTGGTAGACAGGCAGACCACACCCAGGCAGACCACACCCAGGCAGACCACACCCAGGCAGACCGGACCCAGGCAGACCGGACCCAGGCAGACCACACCCAGGCAGACCACACCCAGGCAGACCACACCCAGGCAGACCGCACCCAGGCAGACCGCACCCAGGCAGACCGCACCCAGGCAGACCGCACCCAGGCAGACCGCACCCAGGCAGACCACACCCAGGCAGACCGGACCCAGGCAGACCGGACCCAGGCAGACCACACCCAGGCAGACCACACCCAGGCAGACCGCACCCAGGCAGACCAGGCAGACCACACCCAGGCAGACCACACCCAGGCAGACCACACCCAGGCAGACCACACCCAGGCAGACCGCACCCAGGCAGACCACACCCAGGCAGACCACACCCAGGCAGACCACACCCAGGCAGACCACACCCAGGCAGACCACACCCAGGCAGACCACACCCAGGCAGACCACACCCAGGCAGACCACACCCAGGCAGACCACACCCAGGCAGACCACACCCAGGCAGACCGCACACAGGCAGACCACACCCAGGCAGACCACACCCAGGCAGACCACACCCAGGCAGACCACACCCAGGCAGACCGCACCCAGACCGACATTCTCCTTTCCTCTTCAGAAAGTAGCAGGATACGAATCACTGGTGCCATTCTGTTCACGTCTTTATGATACACTTGGGCTAATTCATTACATTTTCAATACATTTAGTCGATTCCCTACTAAGTTCAATACATTTTAGGAATATTGTTGAATTCCATTTTTATTGTCTGGATACTGTGATTCCGTATGGTGGTTTCATAGGACCGTACACCCCCCCCCCTCCCCCACCACCACTCATAATCAGAAGTGGCACATTTGCAAGTAAATTGTATTCTGGTAAAAGTCATTTAGCAGCTTTGTGCCAAAGACGCTCATATTCATCTGATTTTATTTCTCAGTGTGTGTGTGTGTGCCAGTGTGTGTGTGTGTGTGTGTGTGTAATTATGATCACTGTCGACCCAAAGGTGTTCCCCCATTTTTTTATAATATGTAGCCTAATGCTAACTAGCGTCGCTAACGCTATTACAGATATTTGTGAATGAGTGGGATGCTAATGCTGTTAGCTATTAGTTGTTAGCCCTCTGCGTTCCAATGAGAGAGATGGAGATGGGTAGCCTGCTCTCTCAGCCTTTCACTGGATGCTTTTACTTCTGACAATTAATACGGACTATTAGATCTATATGACCAGTTTTTTCACTAATAATATTAATATCACACACACACACACACAGACACACACACACACACACACACACACACACACACACACACACACACACACACACGTTATCTCTGTCTCATGTATAACCCACCTCTCCAGTCCTGCTGCAGCTGACGGCTCTGTCCAGACTAACACACGAGGGACCGTGTGTGTGTGTGTGTGTGTCTGTGTGTGTGTGTGTGTGTGTCTGTGTGTGTGTGTGTGTGTGTGTGTGTGTGTGTCTCTGTGTGTGTGTGTGTGTGTGTGTGTGTGTGTGTGTGTGTGTGTGTGTGTGTGTGTGTGTGTGTCTGTGTGTGTGTGTGTGTGTGTGTGTGTCCCTAGGCGTGTGCTATGACAGGTGTAGCTGTCTCTTTCCCTGCTGTCTGTCCCATGTGGTGTGTACTGACATGTTTTACACACTCTCCCCCTGTGTGTGTGTGTGTGTGTGGGTGTGTGTGTGTGTGTGTGTGTGTGTGTGTGTGTGTGTGGGTGTGTGTGTTGCAGGAGGAGGCAGTGCGTCTAAGGACCCGTCGAGGAAGAGAGAGCGGAAGAGAGTGGACAGAATGGAGGAAGAAGAGCTGGAGATGCTGACCTTCAGCCCAGAGAGAAGGTATGATGGAGGAAGGAGAGCTGTAGATACTGACCTTCAGCCCAGAGAGAAGGTATGATGGAGGAAGGAGAGCTGTAGATACTGACTGACCTTCAGCCCAGAGAGAAGGTATGATGGAGGAAGGAGAGCTGTAGATACTGACCTTCAGCCCAGAGAGAAGGTATGATGGAGGAAGGAGAGCTGTAGATACTGACTGACCTTCAGCCCAGAGAGAAGGTATGATGGAGGAAGGAGAGCTGGAGATACTGACCTTCAGCCCAGAGAGAAGGTATGATGGAGGAAGGAGAGCTGGAGATACTGACTGGACTTCAGCCCAGAGAGAAGGTATGATGGAGGAAGGAGAGCTGTAGATACTGACCTTCAGCCCAGAGAGAAGGTATGATGGAGGAAGGAGAGCTGTAGATACTGACCTTCAGCCCAGAGAGAAGGTATGATGGAGGAAGGAGAGCTGGAGATACTGACCTTCAGCCCAGAGAGAAGGTATGATGGAGGAAGGAGATCTGTAGATACTGACTGGCCTTCAGCCCAGAGAGAAGGTATGATGGAGGAAGGAGAGCTGGAGATACTGATGGCCTTCAGCCCAGAGAGAAGGTATGATGGAGGAAGGAGAGCTGTAGATACTGACCTTCAGCCCAGAGAGAAGGTATGATGGAGGAAGGAGAGCTGTAGATACTGACTGGCCTTCAGCCCAGAGAGAAGGTATGATGGAGGAAGGAGAGCTGGAGATACTGACCTTCAGCCCAGAGAGAAGGTATGATGGAGGAAGGAGAGCTGGAGATACTGACTGGCCTTCAGCCCAGAGAGAAGATATGATGGAGGAAGGAGATCTGTAGATACTGACCTTCAGCCCAGAGAGAAGGTATGATGGAGGAAGGAGAGCTGTAGATACTGACCTTCAGCCCAGAGAGAAGGTATGATGGAGGAAGGAGAGCTGTAGATACTGACCTTCAGCCCAGAGAGAAGGTATGATGGAGGAAGGAGAGCTGGAGATACTGACCTTCAGCCCAGAGAGAAGGTATGATGGAGGAAGGAGAGCTGTAGATACTGACTGGCCTTCAGCCCAGAGAGAAGGTATGATGGAGGAAGGAGATCTGTAGATACTGACCTTCAGCCCAGAGAGAAGGTATGATGGAGGAAGGAGAGCTGGAGATACTGACCTTCAGCCCAGAGAGAAGGTATGGTGGAGGAAGGAGAGCTGGAGATACTGACCTTCAGCCCAGAGAGAAGGTATGATGGAGGAAGGAGAGCTGGAGATACTGACTGGACTTCAGCCCAGAGAGAAGGTATGATGGAGGAAGGAGAGCTGTAGATACTGACCTTCAGCCCAGAGAGAAGGTATGATGGAGGAAGGAGAGCTGTAGATACTGACCTTCAGCCCAGAGAGAAGGTATGATGGAGGAAGGAGAGCTGGAGATACTGACCTTCAGCCCAGAGAGAAGGTATGATGGAGGAAGGAGAGCTGTAGATACTGACCTTCAGCCCAGAGAGAAGGTATGATGGAGGAAGGAGAGCTGTAGATACTGACCTTCAGCCCAGAGAGAAGGTATGATGGAGGAAGGAGAGCTGGAGATACTGAACTTCAGCCCAGAGAGAAGGTATGATGGAGGAAGGAGAGCTGTAGATACTGACCTTCAGCCCAGAGAGAAGGTATGATGGAGGAAGGAGAGCTGGAGATACTGACCTTCAGCCCAGAGAGAAGGTATGATGGAGGAAGGAGAGCTGGAGATACTGACTGGCCTTCAGCCCAGAGAGAAGGTATGATGGAGGAAGGAGAGCTGTAGATACTAACCTTCAGCCCAGAGAGAAGGTATGATGGAGGAAGGAGAGCTGGAGATACTGACCTTCAGCCCAGAGAGAAGGTATGATGGAGGAAGGAGAGCTGGAGATACTGACCTTCAGCCCAGAGAGAAGGTATGATGGAGGAAGGAGAGCTGTAGATACTGACTGGCCTTCAGCCCAGAGAGAAGGTATGATGGAGGAAGGAGAGCTGGAGATACTGACCTTCAGCCCAGAGAGAAGGTATGATGGAGGAAGGAGATCTGTAGATACTGACCTTCAGCCCAGAGAGAAGGTATGATGGAGGAAGGAGAGCTGGAGATACTGACCTTCAGCCCAGAGAGAAGGTATGATGGAGGAAGGAGAGCTGTAGATACTGACTGGCCTTCAGCCCAGAGAGAAGGTATGATGGAGAGCTGTAGATACTGACCTTCAGCCCAGAGAGAAGGTATGATGGAGGAAGGAGATCTGTAGATACTGACTGGCCTTCAGCCCAGAGAGAAGGTTACTGATGATGACTTGTTAAAGACAGACAACAGAAAGTATCCATTCTATCCCTAGGTAGAGTGCTGAAGTCATTCTAGAACAGGGGTGTCAAACTCTATTCCCTGAAGGGCCGTGTCTCTGCTGGTTTCTTAACCAATCAGTGACCTTTATTGATCAATCAAGTACAAATCCAGGAGGACACACAGCCCTCCTGGGGGAGGGAGGGAGGAGAGAGGGAGGAGAGAGGGAGGAGGAGAGAGGGAGGAGGAGAGAGGGAGGAGGAGGAGAGAGAGGGAGGAGGAGAGAGGGAGGAGAGGGGGAGGAGGAGAGAGGGAGGAGGAGAGAGGGAGGAGGAGAGAGGGAGGAGGAGAGAGGGGGAGGAGGAGAGAGGGAGGAGGAGAGAGGGAGGAGAGGGGGAGGAGGAGAGAGGGAGGAGGAGAGAGGGAGGAGGAGAGAGGGAGGAGGAGAGAGGGGGAGGAGAGAGGGAGGAGGAGAACCTGCAGACACACTGCCCTCCTGGGGGAGGGAGGAGGAGAGAGGGAGGAGGAGAGGGGGAGGAGGAGAGAGGGGAGAACCTGCAGACACACTGCCCTCCAGGGGGAGGGAGGAGGAGAGAGGGAGGAGGAGGAGAGGGGAGGAGGAGAGAGGGGGAGGAGAGAGGGAACCTGCAGACACACTGCCCTCCTGGGGGAGGGAGGAGGAGAGAGGGAGGAGGAGAGGGGGAGGAGGAGAGAGGGAGGAGGAGAGAGGGGGAGGAGAGAGGGAGGAGGAGAGAGGGGGAGGAGAGAGGGGGAGGAGAGAGGGGAGGAGGAGAGAGGGAACCTGCAGACACACTGCCCTCCTGGGGGAGGGAGGAGGAGAGAGGGAGGAGGAGAGGGGGAGGAGGAGAGAGGGAGGAGGAGAGAGGGAGGAGGAGAGGGGGAGGAGGAGAGAGGGGGAGGAGAGAGGGAGGAGGAGAGAGGGGGAGGAGGAGAGAGGGAGGAGGAGAGAGAGAGGAGGAGAGAGGGAGGAGGAGAACCTGCAGACACACTGCCCTCCTGGGGGAGGGAGGAGGAGAGAGGGAGGAGGAGAGAGGGGGAGGAGAGAGGGGGAGGAGAGAGGGAGGAGGAGAGAGGGGGGAGAGGGGGGAGGAGAGAGGGAGGAGGAGAGAGGGGGAGGAGAGAGGGAGGAGGAGAGAGGGGGAGGGCGGAGGAGGAGAGGAGAAGGAGAGAGGGAGGAGGAGAGAGGGAGGAGGAGAAAGGGAGGAGGAGAGAGGGGGGAGGAGAGAGGGAGGAGGAGAGAGGGGGAGGAGAGAGGGAGGAGGAGAGAGGGAGGAGGAGGAGAGAGGGAGGAGGAAAGAGAGAGGAGGAGAGAGGGGAAAACCTGCAGACACAACGCCCTCCTGGGATTGAGTTTGACTGCCCTGATATTGACTGTAGTCCCTAGTGTTCAACAACAGTGTTTTTCATACCTCTCCTCGGGGACCCCAGGACATTTCACCGTTCTGTTGTCGCTCTGAACCATCCCACCTGAGTCACACGGCGCTTTACTCCGTTGGATTTGCTCAACTCCTGCGTCCTGTTCTCACCTCCGTTTTTAAAAAGGTCAAAGGTAATCGAGGAGAGGCAACATGGATGAAAATGCGCTTGTATGAAATTAGACTCCTCCTCCACTCTCCATCAGGCAAATGAATGTGTAAAAGTGGTCAAAACAAATGTAGGTTAGTAGTGCAAGACATGTTATAGATATAAAGACGGAGGGACTTTTGGCCAGATGAGAAAAGGCCCTAGTCAAGGGGCTTGATGATGATTAGTTGATGAGTTTGAATCAGCTGTGCTGGTTCTGGACATGGAGCGGCCGGAGGGGTTTAAGAACCACTGGTCTAAGGCCTTGATAAAGACTGGAAACAGAAAGTATCCATTCTATCCCTAGGTAGAGTGCTGACTAAACTCTAGATTAGAACGCAGCGGTCTAAGGCGCTGCATCGCAGTGCTGATGGGTCACTACAGCCCCGGGTTCGATCCCAGGCTGTCACAGC
>NW_028164716.1:22500-45000 GCF_964263955.1 Coregonus lavaretus
ACCTGGTTGTCTTCATCTGACACATAGTGATTAGTTAGGACCTCCCCTCACCTGGTTGTCTTCATCTGACACATAGTGATTATTTAGGACCTCCCCTCACCTGGTTGTCTTCATCTGACACATAGTGATTAGTTAGGACCTCCCCTCACCTGGTTGTCTTCATCTGACACATAGTGATTAGTTAGGACCTCCCCTCACCTGGTTGTCTTCATCTGACACATAGTGATTAGTTAGGACCTCCCCCCTCACCTGGTTGTCTTCATCTGACACATAGTGATTAGTTAGGACCTCCCCTCACCTGGTTGTCTTCATCTGACACATAGTGATTAGTTAGGACCTCCCCTCACCTGGTTGTCTTCATCTGACACATAGTGATTAGTTAGGACCTCCCCTCACCTGGTTGTCTTCATCTGACACATAGTGATTAGTTAGGACCTCCCCCCTCACCTGGTTGTCTTCATCTGACACATAGTGATTAGTTAGGACCTCCCCCCTCACCTGGTTGTCTTCATCTGACACATAGTGATGAGTTAGGACCTCTCCTCACCTGGTTGTCTTCATCTGACACATAGTGATTAGTTAGGACCTCCCCCCTCACCTGGTTGTCTTCATCTGACACATAGTGATTAGTTAGGACCTCTCCTCACCTGGTTGTCTTCATCTGACACATAGTGATTAGTTAGGACCTCCCCCCTCACCTGGTTGTCTAGGTCTTCATCTGACACACATCTCCCGAGTGGCGCAGTGGTCTAAGGCACTGCATCGCACTAGAGATCCTGGTTCGAATCCAGGCTCTGCCGTAGCCGGCCGCGACCGGGAGACCCATGGGGGCGGCGCACAATTGGCCCAGCGTTGTCCAGGGTAGGGGAGGGAATGGCCGGCAGGGGATGTAGCTCAGTTGGTAGAGCGTGGCGTTTGCAACGCCAGGGTTGTGGGTTCGATTCCCACAGGGGGTATGAAAAATAATAATGTATGCACTTAACTGTAAGTCGCTCTGGATAAGAGCGTCTGCTAAATGACTCAAATGTAAATGTAAAATATTGAAAGGAAATAACTAAAACCAGCAGAGACAGAGACTGCCCTCCATGGACAGCCCTGATCTAGTGCCTCTCTGGAGAAGCACAGATCAGGGAGAACATTCTCCATTTCCTCACCTTAACTAGTAGACTAACCTTAGATCAGTGTCACGTCTATAAGATGACCACGTCCTCTTTTACACGTGACATTCCTTTCCTCCTTTAACGTTTTTTCCTTTAAATGTGTCACGTTTTATTTCCTCCCCCCCTAATGATTCAGTCACAGTAATGAGTTTCGAGGCGTTACGATACCATAGACCGTTTTTAGCTTTACAGAATAACGGTTTACTGAAAGCATTAATACTTTACAGAATAACCGTTTACTGAAAGCATTCATACTTTGCAGAATAACAGTTTACTGAAAGCATTAATACTTTGCAGAATAACAGTTTACTGAAAGCATTAATACTTTACAGAATAACCGTTTACTGAAAGCATTAATACTTTACAGAATAACGGTTTACTGAAAGCATTAATACTTTGCAGAATAACAGTTTACTGAAAGCATTAATACTTTACAGAATAACAGTTTACTGAAAGCATTAATACTTTACAGAATAACAGTTTACTGAAAGCATTAATACTTTGCAGAATAACAGTTTACTGAAAGCATTAATACTTTACAGAATAACAGTTTACTGAAAGCATTAATACTTTGCAGAATAACAGTTTACTGAAAGCATTAATACTTTGCAGAATAACAGTTTACTGAAAGCATTAATACTTTACAGAATAACAGTTTACTGAAAGCATTAATACTTTGCAGAATAACAGTTTACTGAAAGCATTAATACAACTTTGTTTGTTTCTTTGTACATATACCAGTAATATGATTACCAATTTACTTGTTTTTCTATCATGTTTTTTTTAACTTTTGTAGGAGAAATGTTGTTTTAACTATAGTATGTTTTTCCTGGTTTTTGGATATTCTGTCTGTACTGTAGGTCTGTCTGTCTGTCTGTCTCTTCGTCCATATGTCTGTCTGTAAGATGATTAATGCGTTGTAAAGGAACAAAATAAATGGATTTTGTAGAGCGTTTTGTGTTGATGTTCACTAAAGAAATACAGCAGGGCTGTCCAACCCTGTTCCTGGAGAGATACATGAAAGAATGCACTGTTTCTGTTAAACCTACAGGAGGGTATCTCTCCAGGAACAGGGTTGGAGTTAAAACCTACAGGAGGGTATCTCTCCAGGAACAGGGTTGGAGTTAAAACCTACAGGAGGATATCTCTCCAGGAACAGGGTTGGAGTTAAAACCTACAGGAGGGTATCTCTCCAGGAACAGGGTTGGAGTTAAAACCTACAGGAGGATATCTCTCCAGGAACAGAGTTGGAGTGAAAACCTACAGGAGGGTATCTCTCCATTGTATCTCTCTTATTGTAGAAATATTAAGCTAGATAGGACTCACTATTTCAAACATACTAAACTAGATAGGACTCACTGTGTAGAAATATTACACTAGATAGGACTCACTGTGTAGAAATATTACACTAGATAGGACTCACTGTGTAGAAATATTACACTAGATGGGACTCACTGTGTAGAAATATTACACTAGATGGGACTCACTGTGTAGAAAGTCTATAAAGGAGGCCAGAGAGGTATTCACTAGGAACCTAAAGCCTGTATAATGATGACGGTTATAATATGAATATAAAGGAGGCCAGAGGTGTATTCACTAGGAACCTAAAGCCTGTATAATGATGACGGTTATAATATGAAGTCTATAAAGGAAGCCAGAGGTGTATTCACTAGGAACCTAAAGCCTGTATAATGTTGACGGTTATAATATGAATATAAAGGAGGCCAGAGGTGTATTCACTAGGAACCTAAAGCCTGTATAATGATGACGGTTATAATATGAATATAAAGGAGGCCAGAGGTGTATTCACTAGGAACCTAAAGCCTGTATAATGATGACGGTTATAATATGAATATAACGGAGGCCAGAGGTGTATTCACTAGGAACCTAAAGCCTGTATAATGATGACGGTTATAATATGAATATAAAGGAGGCCAGAGAGGTATTCACTAGGAACCTAAAGCCTGTATAATGATGACGGTTATAATATGAATATAAAGGAGGCCAGAGGTGTATTCACTAGGAACCTAAAGCCTGTATAATGATGACGGTTATAATATGAATATAAAGGAGGCCAGAGAGGTATTCACTAGGAACCTAAAGCCTGTATAATGATGACGGTTATAATATGACGTCTATAAAGGAGGCCAGAGAGGTATTCACTAGGAACCTAAAGCCTGTATAATGATGACGGTTATAATATGAATATAAAGGAGGCCAGAGAGGTATTCACTAGGAACCTAAAGCCTGTATAATGATGACGGTTATAATATGAATATAAAGGAGGCCAGAGAGGTATTCACTAGGAACCTAAAGCCTGTATAATGATGACGGTTATAATATGAATATAAAGGAGGCCAGAGAGGTATTCACTAGGAACCTAAAGCCTGTATAATGATGACGGTTATAATATGACGTCTATAAAGGAGGCCAGAGAGGTATTCACTAGGAACCTAAAGCCTGTATAATGATGACGGTTATAATATGAATATAAAGGAGGCCAGAGGTGTATTCACTAGGAACCTAAAGCCTGTATAATGATGACGGTTATAATATGAATATAAAGGAGGCCAGAGAGGTATTCACTAGGAACCTAAAGCCTGTATAATGATGACGGTTATAATATGAATATAAAGGAGACCAGAGGTGTATTCACTAGGAACCTAAAGCCTGTATAATGATGACGGTTATAATATGAATATAAAGGAAGCCAGAGAGGTATTCACTAGGAACCCTAAAGGGGAGGGAACTTCCTGAATTTGTCCAATAGAAACTCTTGTTTTTTGTTGCAAAACGTTTTCCGTTGTGAAATGTTTTTCTACGGTGTGCTGAAAATGAACCCATCCAGTTGTTTGTACTGAGATCTCCTTGGTCTCACAGCAGGGGGTGAGGAAAGGGGAGAGAGGGGGGAGAGGGGGGATGGGGTTGAGCACCTTAATGGGCGGGTGAGATGGTTCATTTAGGGTGGGGTGGTGACTGCCCCCCCCCCCACCCCCACCCCCAGCTGTGATAATGACTCCCGCTGGGTGGGGGGGGGTAGAGGTGTGTGTGCTCCGGGGGTAGGGGGCACCAGCAGGAACAGACGCTGCCTGTCACCTGTCTAAAACATAGGAGATGATTCTCCACTCCTCTCTCTCTCGCTCTCTCTCTCTCTCTCTCTCTCTCTCTCTCTCTCTCTCTCTCTCTCTCTCTCTCTCTGTCTCTCTGTCTCTCTGTCTCTCTCTCCGTCTCTCTCTCTCTCTATCTATCTATCTATCTCTCTATCTATCTCTCTATCTATCTATCTCTCTATCTATCTATTTACACAATGAGCCTGATTCTGATTCCACCGTATTCCTGACACCAGTCCATGACTCTTAAATCCAGGGAGTGAAATCTACGGGGGGTCACACGTCATGGAGAAGGGTAGAGCAAAACTGGGGCTCTTGCATAGACTTACTTGCTGTCACAGGAGCCAAATATGGCACAGGTGCAAAGAAGGGTGCTCTATCCACCTCTATGGGCTGGCCTTTCTCTACCCTCTCCTCCTCCTGTCCAGCCGGTGGCCCTCTATCCACCTCTATGGGCTGGTATTTCTCTACCCTCTACTCCTCCTGTCCAGCCGGTGGCCCTCTATCCACCTCTATGGGCTGGTATTTCTCTACCCTCTACTCCTCCTGTCCAGCAGGTGGCCCTCTATCCACCTCTATGGGCTGGTATTTCTCTACCCTCTACTCCTCCTGTCCAGCCGGTGGCGTTATGACTCAAGTCACATGTGTTGCCCACCAACAAAGAAGACCAATCAACCAATCTTAAGACTCTTTACTTTACAGGTGAAACCAATAATGGTGAAAGATAATCATTAGACTGCATAGCTTTCACCTGGTCAGTTGTTTTTTAGCGCGATGGAGGAGGAGAAGCGAGGACGGACTTCATAGACAACTGGTAAAGAGCCTACGGTTTAATCTAATGAGAACCGGTGCCTCCGCATTCAGACAGACCCCATTGGACAAACGGTGAGCAGGTATTCACTTCTTTCTTTGGTGTAGCGCAGGGTTCTTCAATTCCGGTCCTGGAGGGCCGAAAACACCTCTGTTTTTTCATCCTCTCCTTCTCCTAATCAGGGGCTAATTCAGACCTGGGACACCAGGTGAGTGCAATTAAATACCAGGTAGAAATAATAAAAAAACAGAAGTGTTTCGGCCCTCCAGGACCGGAATTGTAGAACCCTGGTGTAGCGTGAAGTTTCCCCTAGACCAGCGGTTTCCCCGAACTCGGTCCTTGGGAACCGAAGGGGGGTGCACGTTTTGGTTATTTTGCCCCGTAGCACTACACAGCTGATTTTTAAATAATCAACTAATCATCAAGCTTTGATTATTAGAATCAGCCGTGTAGTGTTAGGGGAAAAAAAAAAAAAAAAAAAACGTGCACCCCTTGGGGTCCCCAGGACAGTCTCTGGGTCAGTTTACCTTTTTCCCCTCTAATGGTTAAGGTTAGGACAGGGGGAGGGGAAGCTGATCCTAGACCTGAACATAGGAGGAACTTCTCCAACCTGTTTGAATGGTGATTGTAGCGTTCAGAACCAGACTGAGGCTACTCTACAGACTCATCTAGAATCGTTCAATTATACTATAATTGCATTTGGCAACAGTGGTACCCATTTATGCCAATAAAGCCTATTAGAATTTTAAAAATACAGTTTTTATTTACAAAGTAATCACCACGTTTAGGCACAAGGCAACGGAGACTAAGGGGGAGGTTGAACCTCTTGTGTGTGTGTTTTTTTTAGTTTATTAGGATCTCCGTTAGCTGTTCCATATTCAGCAGCTACTGTTTATTAGGAACCCCATTAGCTGTTCCACATTCAGCAGCTACTGTTTATTAGGAATTCCATTAGCTGTTCCACATTCAGCAGCTACTGTTTATTAGGAACCCCATTAGCTGTTCCACATTCAGCAGCTACTGTTTATTAGGAACCCCATTAGCTGTTCCACATTCAGCAGCTACTGTTTATTAGGAATTCCATTAGCTGTTCCACATTCAGCAGCTACTGTTTATTAGGATCTCCATTAGCTGTTCCACATTCAGCAGCTACTGTTTATTAGGATCTCCATTAGCTGTTCCACATTCAGCAGCTACTGTTTATTAGGGACCCCATTAGCTGTTCCACATTCAGCAGCTACTGTTTATTAGGATCTCCATTAGCTGTTCCACATTCAGCAGCTACTGTTTATTAGGATCTCCATTAGCTGTTCCACATTCAGCAGCTACTGTTTATTAGGATCTCCATTAGCTGTTCCACATTCAGCAGCTACTGTTTATTAGGATCTCCATTAGCTGTTCCACATTCAGCAGCTACTGTTTATTAGGAACCCCATTAGCTGTTCCACATTCAGCAGCTACTGTTTATTAGGATCTCCATTAGCTGTTCCACATTCAGCAGCTACTGTTTATTAGGATCTCCATTAGCTGTTCCACATTCAGCAGCTACTGTTTATTAGGATCTCCATTAGCTGTTCCACATTCAGCAGCTACTGTTTATTAGGGATCTCCATTAGCTGTTCCACATGCAGCAGCTACTGTTTATTAGGATCTCCATTAGCTGTTCCACATCCAGCAGCTACTGTTTATTAGGGATCTCCATTAGCTGTTCCACATGCAGCAGCTACTGTTTATTAGGGATCTCCATTAGCTGTTCCACATGCAGCAGCTACTCTTCCTGGGGTCCAAAACATAAAGGGAGTACAGACCAGTTAGACAAGAACAACATCAAATGAAATTTTAAAAAAATACATTTTCCTCCGGAGGTTGGAGGAGGGAGTTTGAAACAAGATGAAGATTCTACTGGCCGTGGCTCTCGCCCTGCTGTATGTCTGTGAGTAAAACAACCCATAGGGGTATGATGCCCCAGCTAACAACAAATGTTCCCACACCTTTAAAAAAAAAAGATGGTTCCCTTAAAGTCTCATTAGGTAATGTTTTCTGTAGGAACGTTCCAGTGATGTGCAAGGACTTCTTCCCAAGATACAGTACCATTCCCCTTAATGTCAAACAGAACTTCCCCCAGAACGTGGTTACCGTGATTACCGTGTTCTCAGAATACAAGATGTTCTAGACATGTTTCATGGGAATGTTGCAAGAACATTCCTGTGTCCAGTTTTTAAAAAAACTATTTTTTTTCCCTATTTTTTTATAACTAGACGCTTTTATCCAAAGCGACTTACAGTAATGTGTGCATACATTTTTACGTATGGGTGGTCCCGGGGATCGAACCCACTACCCTGGCGTTACAAGCGCCGCGCTCTACCAATTGAGCTACAGAGGACCAGTTTTCAGAGGGTAAACATGGTAACGGCGTTCTATGGTAAGTTATGTTTTGACGTTAATTATGGAATCCGCATTAGGGGGGGAAACGGCGCCGCTGGCCGGTTATTGTTGTTGTTGTATCTGAGCAGAGGAGTGTCGCGCAGCAGGATCATAATGTGATAGTATATATTGGGCTTTTCTATCATGCCTGCGACGTCAAAGGGGGGGGGGGGGGGGGAAACTGTTGGTTGTTTGCAGTAACTTATTTGTTTGTAATATCACAAACGGACTTGGAAGTTTCATTTAATTAAGGATTCCAGCTTTTAAGGGAATGTTCTCCTAACTTTTAACGCCAAAACACGCTAAATTGGTTCTCAGAAGGTCTTTGCTAACATGAATAATAGAATGTTCCCAGGACTAAAAGCCAATTTGATGCTTGATCTGGAAATGTGGTCTGGAGGCTCTGTACAGAGCGGTGGGACGCAATTGTGGAGCCTTGCGGAGGCCAAATCGAGCTCCGTATGCCGATGCCGTGTGCCTCCCAAATTTTGGAACAATGCGGAGGGAACAAGTTCAGAAATTTTTAAAATACATCTTTATGATACCTCGCGTAGGGATTTCAGACACAAAAAAAAAGAGTTTCAACTCCTGGAAAGAGATCGGGGCGGTAATGGGGGATAGATGCGGTTGAAGCGGTCAATGGAATGCAGACCGTTGGGGGACAGAAGGACGCTGGATTGGTGCACATTCAACAAACTGATCCAACAAAGTGGATATTTGTCATGATTGATGTATTGTAACAGGGGCCCACGTTGTGGTTACCAAAATCGAATTTGGCTAATTTCGCTGCATAACATTTAAAAAGTTGTCCCCCCTTTTTTTCAGGTTTAGAAGAACTGACTGCCAAATGCTAGCTCTCGTTCGTATAATCTGGTAGCATAGCTAGCATACAGAAATCGGTGGCGGTTGTCAGTCGTTTTTTTAACTGTAAACGCAGTTGATTTGATAACGATGACGTGAACGCGTATTGGGGGTTGACAATCCATACGAGCGTTAGACTCCGATGTTTACCTCAACATAGTGTGAAATATACAATAGCCTAAATGTAAATGTAATTTTGCAATGAGGAGCTCCTATGTCAAGCACTGGGGGGAAAGGACTCCCAACACCTCAAGAGGTAAGGTGTTTTCATTTTAGCCAGTTAGCCGTAATTAGCCGGAAGGCTATCGCTACGAGTGGTGCGGTGCAGACCGGTTTATTGGATGAGCACGTCGGCTCCCCCAAAAGCGGAAAAGAAGTATGAATAGCCGTAAATGCCGTACGGCCCACTGCAGAACTAGACACTCAAACATCCAAGGGGAACATTACAAAAAAAACGTTCTTTCTCTCTAGAATTGTTAGCTGGGGGCACCGCAACTGCACTGATGTTTTTTGCACTTCAAAAGTGGGTTTGTACGGGTGTGCACTAATGAACATGATGTCCCAAGCCCTCTGTTGTGTAAATTAACCCTTCACATCTCTCTCCTCCCCCCCCCCCCCCCCCCCCCCCCTCCCCCTCAGGGCTTCATAATGCCCAGAGGTCTGACGTCACCCAACAAGGAAGTGTTTGTGATCAGGTCAGTCTACAATGTACTGTACTGGAAGAACATGGGATGCCGCCGACCGGGTTGTGTACATGCTCGTTGTAGTTAGGAAAAATGGGTGAAATGTCAAGACTGGGGGAGGGAGAGAGAGAGGAGATAGGTAACTAACTATCATTCTGTTCCTTTCCAGGCTCCTCCTCTGTCCATTTCCAGGCTCCTCCTCTCCCCTCTCTCTCTCTACTCCTGGTTGGTCTCTGTGATGGTTAAACTCCTCCTCTCCCCTCTCTCTCTCTACTCCTGGTTGGTCTCCCCGGTGGTTGAGCTCCTCCTCTCCGCTCTTGCTCTGCTCCTCTCCTCCCTGTGTTACTCCGTCCTGCTCCTGCTGGCCGGGCCCTGCTGTATCGCCACCTTGTGTCTGTCTGCGGTAGCGTCCTGTCTCCGTGTAGTTCTCTATGTGGTTCACCTAGCGCTGGTGCTCTGTGCTCTGGCAGTGCTTGCCATTACTCCACACAAAATGGCTGACGTGAATGGGGCCCCAAAATGGCCACCGGTACCACTGCTAATGACCAAACCGTCTATGGCCAACTGAAACTGCAGCTCCAAGACTCAGACAGATCTGGGATCAGTGTCGGGTCACAGCAAGGCTGAGGGCATAGTGTTAAGTCTGAAATTAAGTTTATCAGTGTTTTGTTTTGTCTTTTGTTGAAGAATAAATGATCTTCCCTGCTTCATGATTGTGTAAGCATATCCCTTCCTTTTCCCTAGCCTGTTTGGTCAACGTGGGTCCCCCTCATTAGTTAAGGTAATGTGTTTTTAAACTGGGTTTTGGATTGTCATTTGAACCTGGGGTGTGAAACTGAGATGTTGATTGCTGCAGAGAGATATTATCTCTGTTCTTACTCCTCTGCAGAGAGAGAGAGAGAGTTTGTCATTGTGTAGATTGACGTTGATGGTCTGTTTTCCAACTCAAGGACCTCCAAATATGCAAAACAGCTTCCGGAACCGGCCAATAAAGAGACTACTGCTACGTTTACACAGGCAGCCCAATGCTGATCTTTTTTTCACTAACTGGTCTTTTGACCAATCAGATCAGCTATGAAAAACATCTGATGTGATTGGTCAAAAGACCAATTAGTGGAAAGAATATCAGATTTAGGCTACCTGTGTAAACGTTGCCTAATCCTTCAATCTGATCGCGTTTTGTCAGATATGCACCTTTTTTAAAGGGGCTATTTGCGATTGCTACTTTTTTATTTTTATGAATGATATATACACAGTGAACAAAACATTAGGAACACCCTTCTGCCCTCAGAACAGCCTCAATTATTCGGGGCATGGACTCTACAAGGTGTTGAAAGTGTTCCACAGGGATGCTGGCCTATGTTGACTGCAATGCTTTCCACAGTTGGTTCAAGTTGGCTGGATGTCCTTTGGGTGGTGGACCAATCTTATTTTTTTTACCCCTTTTTCTCCCCAATTGGTTAGTCTTGTCCCATTTCTGCCACTCCTGTACGGACTCGGGGAGAGGCGAAGGTCGAGAGCCGTGCGTCCTCCGAAACACAACCCAACCGAGCCGCACTGCTTCTTGACAACAGTGCCCGCTTAACCCGGAAGCCAGCCGCACCAATGTGTCGGAGGAAACACCGTACACCTGGCGACCGTGTCAGCATGCACTGCGCCCGGCCCGCCACAGGAGTCACTTATGCGCGATGGGACAAGAACATCCCTGCCGGCCAAACCCTCCCCTAACCTGGACGACGCTGGGCCAATTGTGCGCCGCTCCATGGGTCTCCCGGTCGCGGCCGGCTACGACAGAGCCTGGATTCGAACCAGGATCTCTAGTGGCACAGCTAGCACTGCGACGCAGTGCCTTAGACCACTGCGCCACTCGGGAGGCCCGGTGGACCATTCTTGATACAAATAGAAAACTGCTGAGCGTGAAACACCCACCAGAATTGCAGTTTTCCGACTACCATACCCCGTTCAAAGGCACTTAAATATTTTGTCTTGCCCATTCACCCTCTGAATGGAACACATACACAATCCATGTCTCAATTGTCTCAAGGCTTAAAAATCCTTCTTTAACCTGTCTCCTCCCCTTCATCTACACTGATTGAAGTGGATTTAACAAGTGACATCAATAAGGGACCATAGCTTCCACCTGGATTCACCTGGTCAGTCTGTCATGGAAAGAGCAGGTGTTTTGTGTAATACCCATTTGATTATTGAATTTTAACTTATAAATGCCTCGTGAGCTTAGTTGAACTGTCACATCAGAACCCAAAATATACGCTTTACTCCATTGTATAACATGGTTAAAACTTTTAATTTTAATATCATGAATTTGAGTCCGTCATGCATCCATGGCTCAATGAATTAAAGGCAATACCCCTGTGTTCGTTGGAGACCACATTCCCCTCTAAATGCTGTATACAGTGCATTCCGAAAGTATTCACACCCTGCCTTTTATTCTAACATTTTATTAAATAAATAAATCTCATCAATCTACACACAATACCCCATAATGACAAAGCAAAAAAAAAAAAAAATGGTTTTTAGAAATGTTTTGTATAAAAATAAAACGTTTATTTACATAAGTATTCTATTCAGACCCATTGCTATGATGACTGCCTCGCCTGGTTCACCAACTACTTCTCAGATAGAGTTCAATGTGTCAAATCGGAGGGCCTGTTGTCTGGACCTCTGGCCGTCTCTATGGGGGTGCCATAGGGTTCAATTCTCGGGCCGACTCTATTCTCTGTGTATATCAATGATGTCGCTCTTGCTGCTGGTGACTCTCAGATCCACCTCTACGCAGATGACACCATTTTGTATACATCTGGCCCTTCATTGGACACTGTGTTAACAAACCTCCAAACGAGCTTCAATGCCATACAACACTCCTTCAGTAGCCTCCAACTGCTCTTAAACACTAGTAAAACTAAATGCATGCTCTTCAATCGAACGCTGCTGGCACCCGCCCACCCGACTAGAATCACTACTCTCAGCGGGTCTGACCTAGAGTATGTGGACAATTACAAATATCTAGGTGTCTGGTTAGACTGTAAACTCTCCTTCCAGACTCACATTAAGAATCTCCAATCCAAAGTTAAATCTAGAATCGGCTTCCTATTTCGCAACAAAGCCTCCTTCACTCATGCTGCCAAACATGCCCTCGTAAAACGGACTATCCTACCGATCCTTGACTTCGGCGATGTCATTTACAAAATAGCCTCCAACACTCTACTCAGCAAATTGGATGTTGTCTATCACAGTGCCATCCGTTTTGTCTCCAAAGCCCCATATACTACCCACCACTGTGACCTGTACGCTCTTGTTGGCGGGCCCTCACTACATATTCGTCGCCAAACCCACTGGCTCCAGGCCATCTATAAATCACTGCTAGGCAAATCCCCACCTTATCTTAGCTCATTGGTCACCATAGCAACACCCACCCGTAGTCTGCGCTCCAGCAGGTATATCTCACTGGTCATCCCCAAAGCCAACACCTCCTTTGGCCACCATTCCTTCCAGTTCTCTGCTGCCAATGACTGGAACGAATTGCAAAAATCTCTGAAGCTGGAGACTCTTATCTCCCTCACTAACTTTAAGCGTCAGTTGTCAGAGCAGCTTACCGATCACTGCACCTGTACACAGCCCATCTGTAATTAGCCCACCCAACTACCTCATCCCCATATTGTTATTTACATTGTTATTTATTTTGCTCATTTGCACCCCAGTATCTCTATTTGCACATCATCTCTTGCACATCTAGCATTCCAGTGTTAATACTAATTGTAATTATTTTGCACTATGGCCTATTTATTGCCTTACCTCCATAACTTGCTACATTTGCACACACTGTAAATAGATTTTCTGTTGTATTTTTGACTTTATGTTTTGTTTTACCCCATATGTAACTCTGTGTTGTTGTTTTTATCGCACTGCTTTGCTTTATCTTGGCCAGGTCGCAGTTGTAAATGAGAACTTGTTCTCAACTGGCTTACCTGGTTAAATAAAGGTGAAATCAAAATAAAATGAGACTCGAAATTTGAGCTCAGGTCCATCCTGTTTTCCATTAATCATCCTTAAAATGTTTCTACAACTTGATTGGAGTCCACCTGTGATGAATTCAATTGAAGGTCCCACAGTTGACAGTGCATGTCAGAGCCAAAACCAAGCCATGAGGTCGACGGAATTGGCCGTAGAGCTCTGACAGGATTGAACTGGGGAAGGGTACGAAAAAATGTCTGCAACATTGAAGGTCCCCAAGAACACCGTGGCCTCCATTCTTAAATGGAAGAAGTTTGGAACTACCAAGACTCTTCCTAGAGCTGGCCGCCCGGCCAAACTGAGCAAAATCGTCGGGGGAGAAGGGCCTTGGTCAGGGAGGTGACCAAGAACCCGATGGTCACTCTGACAGAGCTCTAGAGTTCCTCTGTGGAGATGGGAGAAACTTCCAGAAGGACAACCATCTCTGCAACACTCCACCAATCAGGCCTTTATGGTAGAGTGGCCAGACGGAAGCCACTCCTCAGTAAAAGGCACATGACAGCCCGCTTGGAGTTTGCCAAAAGGCACCTAAAGGACTCTCAGACCATGAGAAAGAAGATTCTCAGGTCTGATGAAACCAAGATTGAACTCTTTGGCCTGAATGCCAAGCATCACGTATGGAGGAAACCAGGCACTGCTCATCACCTGGCCAATACCATCCCTACGGTGAAGCATGGTGGCGGCAGCATCATGCTGTGGGGATGTTTTTCACCGGCAGGGACTGGGAGACTAGAGAGGATCGAGGGGAAAGATGAACGGAGCAAAGTACAGAAATATCCTTGATGAAAACCTGCTCAGGACCTCAGACTGGGGCGAAGGTTCACCTTCCAACAGGACAACGACCCTAAGCACACAGCCAAGACAACGCAGGAGTGGTTTCAGAACAAGTCCTTGAGTGGCCCAGCCAGAGCCCGGACTTGAACCCGATCGAACATCTCTGGAGAGTCCTGAAAATAGCTGTGCAGTGACGCTCCCCATCCAACCTGACAGAGCTTGAAGGGATCTGCAGAGAAGAATGGGAGAAACTCCCCAAATACAGGTGTGCCAAGCTTGTAGCATCATGCCCAAGAAGACTCGATGTTGTAATCACTGCCAGCTTCAACAAAGTACTGATTAAAGGGTCTGAATACCTATGTAAATGTTTTCTAAAAACCTATTTTTGCTTTGTCATTATGGGCAGTGGTGGAAAAAGTACCCACTTGTCATACTTGAGTAAAAGTAAAGATACCTTTTAATATAAAATGACTGAAGTAAAAGTTAGTCAATAGTAAAATACCATTTGAGTAACAGTATTGGGTTTTAAATATACTTAAGTATCAAAAGTAAAAGTGTAAATCATTTCAAATTCCTTATATTAAGCAAACCAGACGGCACCATTTTCTAATTTTCTTATTCAGCCAGGGGCACACTCCAACACTCAGACATCTTTACAAACGAAGCATTTGTGTTCAGTGAGTCTGCCAGATCAGAGGAAGTAGGGATGACCAGGGATGTTATCTTGATAAGAGTGTGAATTTGACCATTTTCCTGTCCTGCTAAGCATTCCAAATTTAACGAGTAATTTAGGGTGTCGGGGAAAATGTATGGAGTAAAAAGTACATTATTTTCTATAGGAATGTAGTAAAGTAAACGTTGTCAAATATAAATGGTAAAGTACAGATACCCCAGAAACCTACTTAAGTAGTACTTTAAAGTATACTTAAGTACTTTACACCACTGATTTATGGGTTATAGTGTGTAGATTGATGAGGGGGGAAAAACAATTGAATCCATTTTAGAATAAGGCTGTAATGTAACATAATGTGGAAAAAGTCAAGGGGTCTGAATACTTTCCGAATGCACTGTATGTAGGCTCAACCGGAAATGTACTTTAAATGTGAAGCTGATCGACCGCGGATTGGATTGAATCCAGGCCCTAACTAGTAGAGATGGAACCAGAGGAGAAGCTGGCCCTAACTAGTAGAGATGGAACCAGAGGAGCAGCGGGCCCTAACTAGTAGAGATGGAACCAGAGGAGAAGCTGGCCCTAACTAGTAGAGATGGAACCAGAGGAGAAGCTGGCCCTAACTAGTAGAGATGGAACCAGAGGAGAAGCTGGCCCTAACTAGTAGAGATGGAACCAGAGGAGCAGCGGGCCCTAACTAGTAGAGATGGAACCAGAGGAGCAGCAGGCCCTAACTAGTAGAGATGGAACCAGAGGAGCAGTGGGCCCTAACTAGTAGAGATGGAACCAGAGGAGAAGCGGGCCCTAACTAGTAGAGATGGAACCAGAGGAGCAGCGGGCCCTAACTAGTAGAGATGGAACCAGAGGAGCAGCGGGCCCTAACTAGTAGAGATGGAACCAGAGGAGCAGCGGGCCCTAACTAGTAGAAATGGAACCAGAGGAGCAGCGGGCCCTAACTAGTAGAGACGGAACCAGAGGAGCAGCGGGCCCTAACTAGTAGAGATGGAACCAGAGGAGAAGCGGGCCCTAACTAGTAGAGATGGAACCAGAGGAGCAGCGGGCCCTAACTAGTAGAGATGGAACCAGGGGAGCAGCGTGCCCTAACTAGTAGAGATGGAACCAGAGGAGCAGCGGGCCCTAACTAGTAGAGATGGAACCAGAGGAGCAGCGGGCCCTAACTAGTAGAGATGGAACCAGAGGAGCAGCGGGCCCTAACTAGTAGAGATGGAACCAGAGGAGCAGGCCCTAACTAGTAGAGATGGAACCAGAGGAGGAGCAGCGGGCCCTAACTAGTAGAGATGGAACCAGAGGAGCAGCGGGCCCTAACTAGTAGAGATGGAACCAGAGGAGCAGCGGGCCCTAACTAGTAGAGATGGAACCAGAGGAGCAGCTGGCCCTAACTAGTAGAGATGGAACCAGAGGAGCAGCGGGCCCTAACTAGTAGAGATGGAACCAGAGGAGCAGCGGGCCCTAACTAGTAGAGACGGAACCAGAGGAGCAGCGGGCCCTAACTAGTAGAGATGGAACCAGAGGAGCAGCGGGCCCTAACTAGTAGAGATGGAACCAGAGGAGCAGCGGGCCCTAACTAGTAGAGATGGAACCAGAGGACAAGCGGGCCCTAACTAGTAGAGATGGAACCAGGGGAGCAGCGTGCCCTAACTAGTAGAGATGGAACCAGAGGAGCAGCAGGCCCTAACTAGTAGAGATGGAACCAGAGGAGCAGCGGGCCCTAACTAGTAGAGATGGAACCAGAGGAGCAGCGGGCCCTAACTAGTAGAGATGGAACCAGAGGAGCAGCGGGCCCTAACTAGTAGAGATGGAACCAGAGGAGGAGCAGCGGGCCCTAACTAGTAGAGATGGAACCAGAGGAGCAGCAGGCCCTAACTAGTAGAGATGGAACCAGAGGAGCAGCGGGCCCTAACTAGTAGAGATGGAACCAGAGGAGCAGCGGGCCCTAACTAGTAGAGATGGAACCAGAGGAGCAGCGGGCCCTAACTAGTAGAGATGGAACCAGAGGAGCAGCAGGCCCTAACTAGTAGAGATGGAACCAGAGGAGCAGCGGGCCCTAACTAGTAGAGATGGAACCAGAGGAGCAGCGGGCCCTAACTAGTAGAGATGGAACAAGAGGAGAAGCGGGCCCTAACTAGTAGAGATGGAACCAGAGGAGCAGCAGGCCCTAACTAGTAGAGATGGAACCAGAGGAGCAGCGGGCCCTAACTAGTAGAGATGGAACCAGAGGAGCAGCGGGCCCTAACTAGTAGAGATGGAACCAGAGGAGCAGCGGGCCCTCACTAGTAGAGATGGAACCAGAGGAGCAGCGGGCGCTAACTAGTAGAGATGGAACCAGAGGAGCAGCGGGCCCTAACTAGTAGAGATGGAACCAGAGGAGCAGCGGGCCCTAACTAGTAGAGATGGAACCAGAGGAGAAGCGGGCCCTAACTAGTAGAGATGGAACCAGAGGAGCAGCGGGCCCTAACTAGTAGAGATGGAACCAGAGGAGCAGCGGGCCCTAACTAGTAGAGATGGAACCAGAGGAGCAGCGGGCCCTAACTAGTAGAGATGGAACCAGAGGAGCAGCGGGCCCTAACTAGTAGAGATGGAACCAGAGGAGCAGCGGGCCCTAACTAGTAGAGATGGAACCAGAGGAGCAGCGGGCCCTAACTAGTAGAGATGGAACCAGAGGAGCAGCGGGCCCTAACTAGTAGAGATGGAACCAGAGGAGCAGCGGGCCCTAACTAGTAGAGATGGAACCAGAGGAGGAGCAGCGGGCCCTAACTAGTAGAGATGGAACCAGAGGAGGAGCAGCGGGCCCTAACTAGTAGAGATGGAACCAGAGGAGGAGCAGCGGGCCCTAACTAGTAGAGATGGAACCAGAGGAGGAGCAGCGGGCCCTAACTAGTAGAGATGGAACCAGAGGAGGAGCAGCGGGCCCTAACTAGTAGAGATGGAACCAGAGGAGGAGCAGCGGGCCCTCACTAGTAGAGATGGAACCAGAGGAGCAGCGGGCCCTAACTAGTAGAGATGGAACCAGAGGAGCAGCGGGCCCTAACTAGTAGAGATGGAACCAGAGGAGCAGCGGGCCCTAACTAGTAGAGATGGAACCAGAGGAGCAACGGGCCCTAACTAGTAGAGATGGAACCAGAGGAGCAGCGGGCCCTAACTAGTAGAGATGGAACCAGAGGAGAAGCGGGCCCTAACTAGTAGAGATGGAACCAGAGGAGCAGCGGGCCCTAACTAGTAGAGATGGAACCAGAGGACAAGCGGGCCCTAACTAGTAGAGATGGAACCAGAGGAGCAGCGGGCCCTAACTAGTAGAGATGGAACCAGAGGAGCAGCGGGCCCTAACTAGTAGAGATGGAACCAGAGGAGCAGCGGGCCCTAACTAGTAGAGATGGAACCAGAGGAGCAGCGGGCCCTAACTAGTAGAGATGGAACCAGAGGAGCAGCGGGCCCTAACTAGTAGAGATGGAACCAGAGGAGCAGCGGGCCCTAACTAGTAGAGATGGAACCAGAGGAGCAGCGGGCCCTAACTAGTAGAGATGGAACCAGAGGAGCAGCGGGCCCTAACTAGTAGAGATGGAACCAGAGGAGCAGGGCCTAACTAGTAGAGATGGAACCAGAGGAGCAGCGGGCCCTAACTAGTAGAGATGGAACCAGAGGAGCAGCGGGCCCTAACTAGTAGAGATGGAACCAGAGGAGCAGCGGGCCCTAACTAGTAGAGATGGAACCAGAGGAGCAGCGGGCCCTAACTAGTAGAGATGGAACCAGAGGAGCAGCGGGCCCTAACTAGTAGAGATGGAACCAGAGGAGCAGCGGGCCCTAACTAGTAGAGATGGAACCAGAGGAGCAGCGGGCCCTAACTAGTAGAGATGGAACCAGAGGAGCAGCGGGCCCTAACTAGTAGAGATGGAACCAGAGGAGCAGCGGGCCCTAACTAGTAGAGATGGAACCAGAGGAGCAGCGGGCCCTAACTAGTAGAGATGGAACCAGAGGAGCAGCGGGCCCTAACTAGTAGAGATGGAACCAGAGGAGCAGCGGGCCCTAACTAGTAGAGATGGAACCAGAGGACAAGCGGGCCCTAACTAGTAGAGATGGAACCAGAGGACAAGCGGGCCCTAACTAGTAGAGATGGAACCAGGGGAGCAGCGGGCCCTAACTAGTAGAGATGGAACCAGAGGAGCAGCGGGCCCTAACTAGTAGAGATGGAACCAGAGGAGCAGCGGGCCCTAACTAGTAGAGATGGAACCAGAGGAGCAGCGGGCCCTAACTAGTAGAGATGGAACCAGGGGAGCAGCGGGCCCTAACTAGTAGAGATGGAACCAGAGGAGCAGCGGGCCCTAACTAGTAGAGATGGAACCAGAGGACAAGCGGGCCCTAACTAGTAGAGATGGAACCAGGGGAGCAGCGGGCCCTAACTAGTAGAGATGGAACCAGAAGAGCAGCGGGCCCTAACTAGTAGAGATGGAACCAGAGGAGAAGCGGGCCCTAACTAGTAGAGATGGAACCAGAGGAGCAGCGGGCCCTAACTAGTAGAGATGGAACCAGAGGAGCAGCGGGCCCTAACTAGTAGAGATGGAACCAGAGGAGCAGCGGGCCCTAACTAGTAGAGATGGAACCAGAGGAGCAGCGGGCCCTAACTAGTAGAGATGGAACCAGAGGAGCAGCGGGCCCTACCTAGTAGAGATGGAACCAGAGGAGAAGCGGGCCCTAACTAGTAGAGATGGAACCAGAGGAGCAGCGGGCCCTAACTAGTAGAGATGGAACCAGAGGAGCAGCGGGCCCTAACTAGTAGAGATGGAACCAGAGGAGAAGCGGGCCCTAACTAGTAGAGATGGAACCAGAGGAGCACCGGGCCCTAACTAGTAGAGATGGAACCAGAGGAGAAGCGGGCCCTAACTAGTAGAGATGGAACCAGAGGAGCAGCGGGCCCTAACTAGTAGAGATGGAACCAGAGGAGCAGCGGGCCCTATCTAGTAGAGATGGAACCAGAGGAGCAGCGGGCCCTAACTAGTAGAGATGGAACCAGAGGAGCAGGCCCTAACTAGTAGAGATGGAACCAGAGGAGCAGCGGGCCCAAACTAGTAGAGATGGAACCAGAGGAGAACCAACTAGCTATATGTTTTTGTACTGGGAAGTCACCAGAAGGGATTAAAGATCATAGATATTGGTAGCCAAGTTACTTAACTCTCCACGTACAAGGTGGAGTTGAGCGGTGACGAGTGTGGGCTGACTGGAGAGCCAACTACATTGAGTCGCTGTCAATACTTGCAAAAATGTACAATCTTAAACCCTTCCCTGGTACCTGTGTTTGTCCTGTGTAAAGTGGGACCTGTCTTCGTTTGCTAAAATCCTTTACTTTTTAATAAAACCTTTGTCAAATACAGCCACTGACCATTTCCTAGTTTCTGTTGCTATAACGGCAACTCAGCGTGAATGCGCACGTTCCAATTCAATCTCAGATTAGGCTAAAATATAGGCTAAAATATAGGGTAAAATATAGGGTTAGGCCAAAATTTAGGGTTAGCCTAAGATGTAGGCTGTGTTCCAAATGGTGGTGACACCAGGACTCATCAAGGATCAGGTCAAATGGTGGTGACACCAGGACTCATTAAGGATCAGGTCAAATGGTTGTGGCACCAGGACTCATTAAGGATCAGGTCAAATGGTTGTGGCACCAGGACTCATTAAGAAGGATCAGGTCAAATGGTGGTGGCACCAGGACTCATTAAGAAGGATCAGGTCAAATGGTGGTGACACCAGAACTCATTAAGAAGGATCAGGTCAAATGGTGGTGGCACCAGAACTCATTAAGGATCAGGTCAAATGGTTGTGGCACCAGGACTCATTAAGGATCAGGTCAAATGGTTGTGGCACCAGGACTCATTAAGAAGGATCAGGTCAAATGGTGGTGGCACCAGGACTCATTAAGAAGGATCAGGTCAAATGGTGGTGGCACCAGAACTCATTAAGGATCAGGTCAAATGGTGGTGACACCAGAACTCATTAAGGATCAGGTCAAATGGTGGTGACACCAGAACTCATTAAGAAGGATCAGGTCAAATGGTGGTGACACCAGAACTTATAAAGAAACAGGTCAAATGGTGGTGGCACCAGAACTCATTAAGGATCAGGTCAAATGGTGGTGACACCAGAACTCATTAAGGATCAGGTCAAATGGTGGTGACAACAGAACTTATAAAGAAACAGGTCAAATGGTGGTGGCACCAGAACTCATTAAGGATCAGGTGAAATGGTGGTGACACCAGAACTCATTAAGGATCAGGTCAAATGGTGGTGACACCAGGACTCATTAAGGATCAGGTCAAATGGTGGTGGCACCAGGACTCATTAAGGATCAGGTCAAATGGTGGTGACACCAGCACTTATAAAGAAACAGGTCAAATGGTGGTGACACCAGAACTTATAAAGAAACGTGTCAAATGGTGGTGACACCAGAACTCATTAAGGATCAGGTCAAATGGTGGTGACACCAGGACTCATTAAGGATCAGGACAAATGGTGGTGTCACCAGGACTCATTAAGGATCAGGTCAAATGGTGGCGACACCAGGACTCATTAAGGATCAGGTCAAATGGTGGTGACACCAGGACTCATTAAGGATCAGGTCAAATGGTGGTGTCACCAGGACTCATTAAGGATCAGGACAAATGGTGGTGTCACCAGAACTCATTAAGGATCAGGACAAATGGTGGTGTCACCAGAACTCATTAAGGATCAGGTCAAATGGTGACCCCAGAACTTATAAAGAAACAGGACAAATGGTGGTGTCACCAGAACTCATTAAGGATCAGGTCAAATGGTGGTGACACCAGGACTCATTAAGGATCAGGTCAAATGGTGGTGACACCAGGACTCATTAAGGATCAGGACAAATGGTGGTGTCACCAGAACTCATTAAGGATCAGGACAAATGGTGGTGTCACCAGAACTCATTAAGGATCAGGTCAAATGGTGACCCCAGAACTCATTAAGGATCAGGTCAAATGGTGGTGACACCAGGACTCATTAAGGATCAGGTCAAATGGTGGTGACACCAGGACTCATTAAGGATCAGGACAAATGGTGGTGTCACCAGAACTCATTAAGGATCAGGTCAAATGGTGGTGACACCAGGACTCATTAAGGATCAGGACAAATGGTGGTGTCACCAGAACTTATAAAGAAACAGGTCAAATGGTGGTGACACCAGAACTCATTACGGATCAGGTCAAATGGACTCATAAAGGACCAGGTCCCTCCTGTACATCCATTGTCATTTAAAAAAGGGGAAAAGGCAAGGTGTGTGTGTGTGTTTGTGTGTGCGTGTGCGCGTGCGTGTGTGTGTGTGTGTGTGTGTGTGTGTGTGTGTGTGTGTGATAGACACAGGCTGAGTGAGTATGGATCATAGAGCTGTATTAGAGTCCTAATTAGCATAAAGACTGGACGAGAGCCGCTCAAGCAGAGAATTAAAAAACCTTAATGTGCTGTCAACCCTCCTCTCTCTCTCTCTCTCTTTCTCTCTCTCTCACTCACTCTTTCTCACTCTCTTTCTCTTTCTCAATCTCTTTCTTTCTCACTCACTCTCTCTCCTCACTCTCTCTCCTCCTCTCTCTCACACTTTCTCTCTTTCACCTCTCTCTCTTTCTCCCTTTTACCCGTATTCTTTCTCTCTCCCTCCCTCCAACTCTCTTTTACTTCCTCTCTTATAGCTCGCTTTCCCTCTGTCTTTCCCTCTGTCTTTCCCTCTGTCTCTCCCTCTGTCTCTCCCTCTCTTTCCCTCTGTCTCTCTCTCTGTCTCTCCCTCTGTCTCTCCCTCTGTCTTTCCCTCTGTCTTTCCCTCTGTCTCTCCCTCTGTCTCTCCCTCTGTCTCTCCCTCTGTCTCTCCCTCTGTCTCTCTCTGTCTTTCCCTCTGTCTTTCCCTCTGTCTTTCCCTCTGTCTCTCCCTCTGTCTTTCCATCTGTGTCTCTTTGTGCCT
>NW_028164715.1:0-35787 GCF_964263955.1 Coregonus lavaretus
CCTATACACTAGTCTGACCTAGTACCAACCCCTATACAACTAGTCTGGTCTAGTACCAACCCCTATACACTAGTCTGGTCTAGTACCAAATCAACCCCTATACACTAGTCTGGTCTAGTACCAATCCCTATACACTAGTCTGGTCTAGTACCAAATCACCCTATACACTAGTCTGGTCTAGTACCAAATCACCCCTATACACTAGTCTGACCTAGTACCAAATCAACCCCTATACACTAGTCTGGTCTAGTACCAAATCAACCCCTATACACTAGTCTGGTCTAGTACCAAATCAACCCCTATACACTAGTCTGGTCTAGTACCAAATCAACCCCTATACACTAGTCTGTCTAGTACAAATCAACCCCTATACACTAGTCTGGTCTAGTACCAAATCAACCCTATACACTAGTCTGGTCTAGTACCAAATCAACCCCTATACACTAGTCTGGTCTAGTACCAAATCAACCCCTATACACTAGTCTGGTCTAGTACCAAATCAACCCCTATACACTAGTCTGACCTAGTACCAAATCAACCCCTATACACTAGTCTGGTCTAGTACCAAATCACCCCTATACACTAGTCTGGTCTAGTACCAAATCAACCCCTATACACTAGTCTGGTCTAGTACCAAATCTACCCCTATACACTAGTCTGGTCTAGTACCAAATCAACCCCTATACACTAGTCTGGTCTAGTACCAAATCAACCCCTATACACTAGTCTGGTCTAGTACCAAACCCCTATACACTAGTCTGGTCTAGTACCAAATCACCCCTATACACTAGTCTGGTCTAGTACCAATCAACCCCTATACACTAGTCTGGTCTAGTACCAATTCAAAACCCCTATACACTAGTCTGGTCTAGTACAAATCACCCTATACACTAGTCTGGTCTAGTACCAAATCAACCCCTATACACTAGTCTGGTCTAGTACCAAATCAACCCCTATACACTAGTCTGGTCTAGTACCAAAATCAACCCCTATACACTAGTCTGGTCTAGTACCAAATCAACCCCTATACACTAGTCTGGTCTAGTACCAAATCAACCCCTATACACTAGTCTGGTCTAGTACCAAATCACCCCTATACACTAGTCTGGTCTAGTACCAACCCCTATACACTAGTCTGGTCTAGTACCAACCCCTATACACTAGTCTGCCTAGTACCAACCCCTATACACTAGTCTGGTCTAGTACAAATCAACCCTATACACTAGTCTGGTCTAGTACCAACCCTATACACTAGTCTGGTCTAGTACCAAATCAACCCCTATACACTAGTCTGGTCTAGTACCAAATCAACCCCTATACACTAGTCTGACCTAGTACCAAATCAACCCCTATACACTAGTCTGGTCTAGTACCTAACCCCTATACACTAGTCTTGGTCTAGTACAACCCCTATACACTAGTCTGGTCTAGTACCAAATCAACCCCTATACACTAGTCTGGTCTAGTACCAAATCAACCCCTATACACTAGTCTGGTCTAGTACCAACCCTATACACTAGTCTGGTCTAGTACCAACCCCTATACACTAGTCTGGTCTAGTACCAACCCCTATACACTAGTCTGGTCTAGTACCAAATCAACCCCTATACACTAGTCTGGTCTAGTACCAAATCAACCCCTATACACTAGTCTGGTCTAGTATCAACCCCTATACACTAGTCTGACCTAGTACCAACCCCTATACACTAGTCTGGTCTAGTACCAACCCCTATACACTAGTCTGGCCTAGTACCAAATCAACCCCTATACACTAGTCTGGTCTAGTACCAAATCAACCCCTATACACTAGTCTGGTCTAGTACCAACCCCTATACACTAGTCTGGTCTAGTACCAAATCAACCCCTATACACTAGTCTGGCCTAGTACCAACCCCTATACACTAGTCTGGTCTAGTACCAAATCAACCCCTATACACTAGTCTGGTCTAGTACCAAATCAACCCCTATACACTAGTCTGGTCTAGTACCAATCACCCCTATACACTAGTCTGGCCTAGTACCAAATCAACCCCTATACACTAGTCTGGCTAGTACCAAATCAACCCCTATACACTAGTCTGGTCTAGTACCAAATCAACCCCTATACACTAGTCTGGTCTAGTACCAAATCAACCCCTATACACTAGTCTGGTCTAGTACCAAATCAACCCCTATACACTAGTCTGGTCTAGTACCAACCCCTATACACTAGTCTGACCTAGTACCAAATCAACCCCTATACACTAGTCTGGTCTAGTACCAAATCAACCCCTATACACTAGTCTGGTCTAGTACCAAATCAACCCCTATACACTAGTCTGGTCTAGTACCAACCCCCTATACACTAGTCTGACCTAGTACCAACCCCTATACACTAGTCTGGTCTAGTACCAACCCCTATACACTAGTCTGGTCTAGTACCAAATCAACCCCTATACACTAGTCTGGTCTAGTACCAACCCCTATACACTAGTCTGGTCTAGTACCAAATCAACCCCTATACACTAGTCTGGTCTAGTACCAAATCAACCCCTATACACTAGTCTGACCTAGTACCAAATCAACCCCTATACACTAGTCTGGTCTAGTACCAAATCAACCCCTATACACTAGTCTGGTCTAGTACCAAATCAACCCCTATACACTAGTCTGGTCTAGTACCAAATCAACCCCTATACACTAGTCTGGTCTAGTACCAAATCAACCCCTATACACTAGTCTGGTCTAGTACCAAATCAACCCCTATACACTAGTCTGACCTAGTACCAAATCAACCCCTATACACTAGTCTGGTCTAGTACCAAATCAACCCCTATACACTAGTCTGGTCTAGTACCAAATCAACCCCTATACACTAGTCTGACCTAGTACCAAATCAACCCCTATACACTAGTCTGGTCTAGTACCAACCCCCTATACACTAGTCTGGTCTAGTACCAAATCAACCCCTATACACTAGTCTGGTCTAGTGCCAACCCCTATACACTAGTCTGGTCTAGTACCAAATCAACCCCTATACACTAGTCTGGTCTAGTACCAAATCAACCCCTATACACTAGTCTGGCCTAGTACCAACCCCTATACACTAGTCTGGTCTAGTACCAAATCAACCCCTATACACTAGTCTGGCCTAGTACCAAATCAACCCCTATACACTAGTCTGGTCTAGTACCAACCCCTATACACTAGTCTGGTCTAGTACCAAATCAACCCCTATACACTAGTCTGGTCTAGTACCAAATCAACCCCTATACACTAGTCTGGTCTAGTACCAAATCAACCCCTATACACTAGTCTGGTCTAGTACCAAATCAACCCCTATACACTAGTCTGGTCTAGTACCAAATCAACCCCTATACACTAGTCTGGTCTAGTACCAAATCAACCCCTATACACTAGTCTGGTCTAGTACCAAATCAACCCCTATACACTAGTCTGGTCTAGTACCAACCCCTATACACTAGTCTGGTCTAGTACCAACCCCTATACACTAGTCTGGCCTAGTACCAACCCCTATACACTAGTCTGGTCTAGTACCAAATCAACCCCTATACACTAGTCTGGTCTAGTACCAACCCCTATACACTAGTCTGGTCTAGTACCAAATCAACCCCTATACACTAGTCTGGTCTAGTACCAAATCAACCCCTATACACTAGTCTGACCTAGTACCAAATCAACCCCTATACACTAGTCTGGTCTAGTACCAACCCCTATACACTAGTCTGGTCTAGTACCAACCCCTATACCTGGTCTAGTACCAAATCAACCCCTATACACTAGTCTGGTCTAGTACCAAATCAACCCCTATACACTAGTCTGGTCTAGTACCAACCCCTATACACTAGTCTGGTCTAGTACCAACCCCTATACACTAGTCTGGTCTAGTACCAACCCCCTATACACTAGTCTGGTCTAGTACCAAATCAACCCCTATACACTAGTCTGGTCTAGTACCAAATCAACCCCTATACACTAGTCTGGTCTAGTATCAACCCCTATACACTAGTCTGACCTAGTACCAACCCCTATACACTAGTCTGGTCTAGTACCAACCCCTATACACTAGTCTGGCCTAGTACCAAATCAACCCCTATACACTAGTCTGGTCTAGTACCAAATCAACCCCTATACACTAGTCTGGTCTAGTACCAACCCCTATACACTAGTCTGGTCTAGTACCAAATCAACCCCTATACACTAGTCTGGCCTAGTACCAACCCCTATACACTAGTCTGGTCTAGTACCAAATCAACCCCTATACACTAGTCTGGTCTAGTACCAAATCAACCCCTATACACTAGTCTGGTCTAGTACCAAATCAACCCCTATACACTAGTCTGGCCTAGTACCAAATCAACCCCTATACACTAGTCTGGCCTAGTACCAAATCAACCCCTATACACTAGTCTGGTCTAGTACCAAATCAACCCCTATACACTAGTCTGGTCTAGTACCAAATCAACCCCTATACACTAGTCTGGTCTAGTACCAAATCAACCCCTATACACTAGTCTGGTCTAGTACCAACCCCTATACACTAGTCTGACCTAGTACCAAATCAACCCCTATACACTAGTCTGGTCTAGTACCAAATCAACCCCTATACACTAGTCTGGTCTAGTACCAAATCAACCCCTATACACTAGTCTGGTCTAGTACCAACCCCCTATACACTAGTCTGACCTAGTACCAACCCCTATACACTAGTCTGGTCTAGTACCAACCCCTATACACTAGTCTGGTCTAGTACCAAATCAACCCCTATACACTAGTCTGGTCTAGTACCAACCCCTATACACTAGTCTGGTCTAGTACCAAATCAACCCCTATACACTAGTCTGGTCTAGTACCAAATCAACCCCTATACACTAGTCTGACCTAGTACCAAATCAACCCCTATACACTAGTCTGGTCTAGTACCAAATCAACCCCTATACACTAGTCTGGTCTAGTACCAAATCAACCCCTATACACTAGTCTGGTCTAGTACCAAATCAACCCCTATACACTAGTCTGGTCTAGTACCAAATCAACCCCTATACACTAGTCTGGTCTAGTACCAAATCAACCCCTATACACTAGTCTGACCTAGTACCAAATCAACCCCTATACACTAGTCTGGTCTAGTACCAAATCAACCCCTATACACTAGTCTGGTCTAGTACCAAATCAACCCCTATACACTAGTCTGACCTAGTACCAAATCAACCCCTATACACTAGTCTGGTCTAGTACCAACCCCCTATACACTAGTCTGGTCTAGTACCAAATCAACCCCTATACACTAGTCTGGTCTAGTGCCAACCCCTATACACTAGTCTGGTCTAGTACCAAATCAACCCCTATACACTAGTCTGGTCTAGTACCAAATCAACCCCTATACACTAGTCTGGCCTAGTACCAACCCCTATACACTAGTCTGGTCTAGTACCAAATCAACCCCTATACACTAGTCTGGCCTAGTACCAAATCAACCCCTATACACTAGTCTGGTCTAGTACCAACCCCTATACACTAGTCTGGTCTAGTACCAAATCAACCCCTATACACTAGTCTGGTCTAGTACCAAATCAACCCCTATACACTAGTCTGGTCTAGTACCAAATCAACCCCTATACACTAGTCTGGTCTAGTACCAAATCAACCCCTATACACTAGTCTGGTCTAGTACCAAATCAACCCCTATACACTAGTCTGGTCTAGTACCAAATCAACCCCTATACACTAGTCTGGTCTAGTACCAAATCAACCCCTATACACTAGTCTGGTCTAGTACCAAATCAACCCCTATACACTAGTCTGGTCTAGTACCAACCCCTATACACTAGTCTGGTCTAGTACCAAATCAACCCCTATACACTAGTCTGGTCTAGTACCAAATCAACCCCTATACACTAGTCTGACTTAGTGCCAAATCAACCCCTATACACTAGTCTGGTCTAGTACCAACCCCTATACACTAGTCTGGTCTAGTACCAACCCCTATACACTAGTCTGGTCTAGTACCAACCCCTATACACTAGTCTGGCCTAGTACCAACCCCTATACACTAGTCTGGTCTAGTACCAAATCAACCCCTATACACTAGTCTGGTCTAGTACCAACCCCTATACACTAGTCTGGTCTAGTACCAAATCAACCCCTATACACTAGTCTGACCTAGTACCAAATCAACCCCTATACACTAGTCTGGCCTAGTACCAAATCAACCCCTATACACTAGTCTGGCCTAGTACCAACCCCTATACACTAGTCTGGTCTAGTACCAACCCCTATACACTAGTCTGGCCTAGTACCAAATCAACCCCTATACACTAGTCTGGCCTAGTACCAAATCAACCCCTATACACTAGTCTGGTCTAGTACCAACCCCTATACACTAGTCTGGCCTAGTACCAAATCAACCCCTATACACTAGTCTGGTCTAGTACCAACCCCTATACACTAGTCTGGCCTAGTACCAACCCCTATACACTAGTCTGGCCTAGTACCAACCCCTATACACTAGTCTGGCCTAGTACCAAATCAACCCCTATACACTAGTCTGGTCTAGTACCAAATCAACCCCTATACACTAGTCTGGTCTAGTACCAACCCCTATACACTAGTCTGGCCTAGTACCAAATCAACCCCTATACACTAGTCTGGTCTAGTACCAAATCAACCCCTATACACTAGTCTGGTCTAGTACCAACCCCTATACACTAGTCTGGCCTAGTACCAAATCAACCCCTATACACTAGTCTGGTCTAGTACCAAATCAACCCCTATACACTAGTCTGGCCTAGTACCAACCCCTATACACTAGTCTGGTCTAGTACCAAATCAACCCCTATACACTAGTCTGGTCTAGTACCAACCCCTATACACTAGTCTGACCTAGTACCAAATCAACCCCTATACACTAGTCTGGTCTAGTACCAAATCAACCCCTATACACTAGTCTGGTCTAGTACCAACCCCTACACACTAGTCTGGTCTAGTACCAAATCAACCCCTATACACTAGTCTGGCCTAGTACCAAATCAACCCCTATACACTAGTCTGGCCTAGTACCAAATCAACCCCTATACACTAGTCTGGCCTAGTACCAACCCCTATACACTAGTCTGGTCTAGTACCAAATCAACCCCTATACACTAGTCTGGCCTAGTACCAACCCCTATACACTAGTCTGGTCTAGTACCAAATCAACCCCTATACACTAGTCTGGCCTAGTACCAACCCCTATACACTAGTCTGGTCTAGTACCAAATCAACCCCTATACACTAGTCTGGCCTAGTACCAAATCAACCCCTATACACTAGTCTGGTCTAGTACCAAATCAACCCCTATACACTAGTCTGGTCTAGTACCAAATCAACCCCTATACACTAGTCTGACCTAGTACCAACCCCTATACACTTGTCTGGTCTAGTACCAAATCAACCCCTATACACTAGTCTGGCCTAGTACCAACCCCTATACACTAGTCTGGTCTAGTACCAAATCAACCCCTATACACTAGTCTGGCCTAGTACCAAATCAACCCCTATACACTAGTCTGGTCTAGTACCAAATCAACCCCTATACACTAGTCTGGTCTAGTACCAAATCAACCCCTATACACTAGTCTGACCTAGTACCAACCCCTATACACTAGTCTGGTCTAGTACCAAATCAACCCCTATACACTAGTCTGGTCTAGTACCAAATCAACCCCTATACACTAGTCTGACCTAGTACCAAATCAACCCCTATAAACTATTCTGGTCTAGTACCAAATCAACCCCTATACACTAGTCTGGTCTAGTACCAAATCAACCCCTATACACTAGTCTGGCCTAGTACCAAATCAACCCCTATACACTAGTCTGGTCTAGTACCAACCCCCTATACACTAGTCTGGCCTAGTACCAAATCAACCCCTATACACTAGTCTGGCCTAGTACCAAATCAACCCCTATACACTAGTCTGACCTAGTACCAAATCAACCCCTATACACTAGTCTGGTCTAGTACCAAATCAACCCCTATACACTAGTCTGGCCTAGTACCAAATCAACCCCTATACACTAGTCTGGCCTAGTACCAACCCCTATACACTAGTCTGGTCTAGTACCAACCCCTATACACTAGTCTGGTCTAGTACCAACCCCTATACACTAGTCTGGTCTAGTACCAACCCCTATACACTAGTCTGGTCTAGTACCAAATCAACCCCTATACACTAGTCTGACCTAGTACCAAATCAACCCCTATACACTAGTCTGGCCTAGTACCAACCCCTATACACTAGTCTGGTCTAGTACCAACCCCTATACACTAGTCTGGTCTAGTACCAACCCCTATACACTAGTCTGGTCTAGTACCAACCCCTATACACTAGTCTGGTCTAGTACCAAATCAACCCCTATACACTAGTCTGGTCTAGTACCAACCCCTATACACTAGTCTGGTCTAGTACCAACCCCTATACACTAGTCTGGTCTAGTACCAACCCCTATACACTAGTCTGGTCTAGTACCAAATCAACCCCTATACACTAGTCTGGTCTAGTACCAAATCAACCCCTATACACTAGTCTGGTCTAGTACCAACCCCTATACACTAGTCTGGTCTAGTACCAACCCCTATACACTAGTCTGGTCTAGTACCAACCCCTATACACTAGTCTGGTCTAGTACCAAATCAACCCCTATACACTAGTCTGGTCTAGTACCAAATCAACCCCTATACACTAGTCTGGTCTAGTACCAAATCAACCCCTATACACTAGTCTGGTCTAGTACCAAATCAACCCCTATACACTAGTCTGACCTAGTACCAAATCAACCCCTATACACTAGTCTGGCCTAGTACCAAATCAACCCCTATACACTAGTCTGGTATAGTACCAACCCCTATACACTAGTCTGGCCTAGTACCAAATCAACCCCTATACACTAGTCTGACCTAGTACCAAATCAACCCCTATACACTAGTCTGGTCTAGTACCAAATCAACCCCTATACACTAGTCTGGTCTAGTACCAACCCCTATACACTAGTCTGGTCTAGTACCAAATCAACCCCTATACACTAGTCTGGTCTAGTACCAACCCCTATACACTAGTCTGGCCTAGTACCAAATCAACCCCTATACACTAGTCTGACCTAGTACCAAATCAACCCCTATACACTAGTCTGGTCTAGTACCAAATCAACCCCTATACACTAGTCTGACCTAGTACCAAATCAACCCCTATACACTAGTCTGGCCTAGTACCAAATCAACCCCTATACACTAGTCTGACCTAGTACCAAATCAACCCCTATACACTAGTCTGGTCTAGTACCAAATCAACCCCTATACATTAGTCTGGCCTAGTACCAACCCCCTATACACTAGTCTGGTCTAGTACCAAATCAACCCCTATACACTAGTCTGGTCTAGTACCAAATCAACCCCTATACACTAGTCTGACCTAGTACCAAATCAACCCCTATACACTAGTCTGGCCTAGTACCAAATCAACCCCTATACACTAGTCTGGTCTAGTACCAACCCCTATACACTAGTCTGGTCTAGTACCAAATCAACCCCTATACACTAGTCTGGTCTAGTACCAACCCCCTATACACTAGTCTGACCTAGTACCAAATCAACCCCTATACACTAGTCTGGTCTAGTACCAACCCCTATACACTAGTCTGGTCTAGTACCAAATCAACCCCTATACACTAGTCTGGTCTAGTACCAACCCCTATACACTAGTCTGGTCTAGTACCAAATCAACCCCTATACACTAGTCTGGTCTAGTACCAACCCCTATACACTAGTCTGGTCTAGTACCAAATCAACCCCTATACACTAGTCTGACCTAGTACCAAATCAACCCCTATACACTAGTCTGGTCTAGTACCAAATCAACCCCTATACACTAGTCTGGTCTAGTACCAAATCAACCCCTATACACTAGTCTGGTCTAGTACCAAATCAACCCCTATACACTAGTCTGGTCTAGTACCAACCCCTATACACTAGTCTGGCCTAGTACCAAATCAACCCCTATACACTAGTCTGACCTAGTACCAAATCAACCCCTATACACTAGTCTGGTCTAGTACCAAATCAACCACTATACACTAGTCTGGCCTAGTACCAAATCAACCCCTATACACTAGTCTGGTCTAGTACCAAATCAACCCCTATACACTAGTCTGGTCTAGTACCAACCCCTATACACTAGTCTGACCTAGTACCAACCCCTATACACTAGTCTGGCCTAGTACCAACCCCTATACACTAGTCTGGCCTAGTACCAAATCAACCCCTATACACTAGTCTGGTCTAGTACCAAATCAACCCCTATATACTAGTCTGGTCTAGTACCAAATCAACCCCTATACACTAGTCTGGTCTAGTACCAACCCCTATACACTAGTCTGGTCTAGTACCAACCCCTATACACTAGTCTGGTCTAGTACCAAATCAACCCCTATACACTAGTCTGACCTAGTACCAAATCAACCCCTATACACTAGTCTGGTCTAGTACCAACCCCTATACACTAGTCTGGTCTAGTACCAACCCCTATACACTAGTCTGGTCTAGTACCAAATCAACCCCTATACACTAGTCTGATCTAGTACCAAATCAACCCCTATACACTAGTCTGGTCTAGTACCAAATCAACCCCTATACACTAGTCTGGCCTAGTACCAAATCAACCCCTATACACTAGTCTGGCCTAGTACCAAATCAACCCCTATACACTAGTCTGGTCTAGTACCAAATCAACCCCTATACACTAGTCTGGTCTAGTACCAAATCAACCCCTATACACTAGTCTGGTCTAGTACCAAATCAACCCCTATACACTAGTCTGGTCTAGTACCAACCCCTATACACTAGTCTGGTCTAGTACCAAATCAACCCCTATACACTAGTCTGACCTAGTACCAAATCAACCCTTATACACTAGTCTGACCTAGTACCAAATCAACCCCTATACACTAGTCTGGCCTAGTACCAAATCAACCCCTATACACTAGTCTGGCCTAGTACCAAATCAACCCCTATACACTAGTCTGGTCTAGTACCAACCCCTATACACTAGTCTGGCCTAGTACCAACCCCTATACACTAGTCTGGCCTAGTACCAAATCAACCCCTATACACTAGTCTGGTCTAGTACCAAATCAACCCCTATACACTAGTCTGGTCTAGTACCAAATCAACCCCCTATACACTAGTCTGGTCTAGTACCAAATCAACCCCTATACACTAGTCTGGCCTAGTACCAACCCCTATACACTAGTCTGGCCTAGTACCAAATCAACCCCTATACACTAGTCTGGTCTAGTACCAACCCCTATACACTAGTCTGGTCTAGTACCAACCCCTATACACTAGTCTGGCCTAGTACCAAATCAACCCCTATACACTAGTCTGGTCTAGTACCAAATCAACCCCTATACACTAGTCTGGTCTAGTACCAAATCAACCCCTATACACTAGTCTGGTCTAGTACCAAATCAACCCCTATACACTAGTCTGGTCTAGTACCAAATCAACCCCTATACACTAGTCTGGTCTAGTACCAACCCCTATACACTAGTCTGGCCTAGTACCAAATCAACCCCTATACACTAGTCTGGTCTAGTACCAAATCAACCCCTATACACTAGTCTGGTCTAGTACCAAATCAACCCCTATACACTAGTCTGGTCTAGTACCAAATCAACCCCTATACACTAGTCTGGTCTAGTACCAAATCAACCCCTATACACTAGTCTGGTCTAGTACCAACCCCTATACACTAGTCTGGTCTAGTACCAAATCAACCCCTATACACTAGTCTGGTCTAGTACCAACCCCTATACACTAGTCTGGTCTAGTACCAAATCAACCCCTATACACTAGTCTGGTCTAGTACCAAATCAACCCCTATACACTAGTCTGGTCTAGTACCAAATCAACCCCTATACACTAGTCTGACCTAGTACCAAATCAACCCCTATACACTAGTCTGGCCTAGTACCAAATCAACCCCTATACACTAGTCTGGCCTAGTACCAAATCAACCCCTATACACTAGTCTGGTCTAGTACCAAATCAACCCCTATACACTAGTCTGGTCTAGTACCAAATCAACCCCTATACACTAGTCTGGTCTAGTACCAAATCAACCCCTATACACTAGTCTGGTCTAGTACCAAATCAACCCCTATACACTAGTCTGGTCTAGTACCAAATCAACCCCTATACACTAGTCTGGCCTAGTACCAAATCAACCCCTATACACTAGTCTGACCTAGTACCAACCCCTATACACTAGTCTGGTCTAGTACCAAATCAACCCCTATACACTAGTCTGGTCTAGTACCAAATCAACCCCTATACACTAGTCTGACCTAGTACCAAATCAACCCCTATACACTAGTCTGGTCTAGTACCAAATCAACCCCTATACACTAGTCTGGCCTAGTACCAACCCCTATACACTAGTCTGGTCTAGTACCAAATCAACCCCTATACACTAGTCTGGTCTAGTACCAAATCAACCCCTATACACTAGTCTGGCCTAGTACCAAATCAACCCCTATACACTAGTCTGGTCTAGTACCAAATCAACCCCTATACACTAGTCTGGTCTAGTACCAAATCAACCCCTATACACTAGTCTGGCCTAGTACCAAATCAACCCCTATACACTAGTCTGGTCTAGTACCAACCCCTATACACTAGTCTGGTCTAGTACCAACCCCTATACACTAGTCTGGTCTAGTACCAACCCCTATACACTAGTCTGGTCTAGTACCAACCCCTATACACTAGTCTGGTCTAGTACCAAATCAACCCCTATACACTAGTCTGGTCTAGTACCAAATCAACCCCTATACACTAGTCTGGCCTAGTACCAAATCAACCCCTATACACTAGTCTGGTCTAGTACCAAATCAACCCCTATACACTAGTCTGGTCTAGTACCAAATCAACCCCTATACACTAGTCTGGTCTAGTACCAACCCCTATACACTAGTCTGGTCTAGTACCAACCCCTATACACTAGTCTGGTCTAGTACCAACCCCTATACACTAGTCTGGTCTAGTTCCAAATCAACCCCTATACACTAGTCTGGTCTAGTACCAAATCAACCCCTATACACTAGTCTGGTCTAGTACCAAATCAACCCCTATACACTAGTCTGGTCTAGTACCAAATCAACCCCTATACACTAGTCTGGTCTAGTACCAAATCAACCCCTATACACTAGTCTGGTCTAGTACCAAATCAACCCCTATACACTAGTCTGGTCTAGTACCAACCCCTATACACTAGTCTGACCTAGTACCAACCCCTATACACTAGTCTGGTCTAGTACCAACCCCTATACACTAGTCTGGTCTAGTACCAACCCCTATACACTAGTCTGGTCTAGTACCAAATCAACCCCTATACACTAGTCTGACCTAGTACCAACCCCTATACACTAGTCTGGTCTAGTACCAAATCAACCCCTATACACTAGTCTGGTCTAGTACCAAATCAACCCCTATACACTAGTCTGGTCTAGTACCAAATCAACCCCTATACACTAGTCTGACCTAGTACCAAATCAACCCCTATACACTAGTCTGACCTAGTACCAACCCCTATACACTAGTCTGGTCTAGTACCAAATCAACCCCTATACACTAGTCTGGTCTAGTACCAAATCAACCCCTATACACTAGTCTGACCTTGTACCAACCCCTATACACTAGTCTGGTCTAGTACCAACCCCTATACACTAGTCTGGTCTAGTACCAAATCAACCCCTATAAACTAGTCTGGTCTAGTACCAACCCCTATACACTAGTCTGACCTAGTACCAAATCAACCCCTATACACTAGTCTGGCCTAGTACCAAATCAACCCCTATACACTAGTCTGGCCTAGTACCAAATCAACCCCTATACACTAGTCTGGCCTAGTACCAACCCCTATACACTAGTCTGGTCTAGTACCAAATCAACCCCTATACACTAGTCTGGTCTAGTACCAACCCCTATACACTAGTCTGGTCTAGTACCAAATCAACCCCTATACACTAGTCTGGTCTAGTACCAAATCAACCCCTATACACTAGTCTGGCCTAGTACCAAATCAACCCCTATACACTAGTCTGGCCTAGTACCAACCCCTATACACTAGTCTGGTCTAGTACCAAATCAACCCCTATACACTCGTCTGGTCTAGTACCAACCCCTATACACTAGTCTGGTCTAGTACCAAATCAACCCCTATACACTAGTCTGGTCTAGTACCAAATCAACCCCTATACACTAGTCTGGCCTAGTACCAAATCAACCCCTATACACTAGTCTGGTCTAGTACCAAATCAACCCCTATACACTAGTCTGACCTAGTACCAAATCAACCCCTATACACTAGTCTGGCCTAGTACCAACCCCTATACACTAGTCTGGTCTAGTACCAAATCAACCCCTATACACTAGTCTGGTCTAGTACCAAATCAACCCCTATACACTAGTCTGGTCTAGTACCAAATCAACCCCTATACACTAGTCTGGTCTAGTACCAAATCAACCCCTATACACTAGTCTGGCCTAGTACCAACCCCTATACACTAGTCTGGTCTAGTACCAAATCAACCCCTATACACTAGTCTGGCCTAGTACCAAATCAACCCCTATACACTAGTCTGGTCTAGTACCAAATCAACCCCTATACACTAGTCTGGTCTAGTACCACATCAACCCCTATACACTAGTCTGGTCTAGTACCAAATCAACCCCTATACACTAGTCTGACCTAGTACCAAATCAACCCCTATACACTAGTCTGGCCTAGTACCAAATCAACCCCTATACACTAGTCTGGTCTAGTACCAAATCAACCCCTATACACTAGTCTGGTCTAGTACCAACCCCTATACACTAGTCTGGTCTAGTACCAACCCCCTATACACTAGTCTGGCCTAGTACCAACCCCTATACACTAGTCTGGTCTAGTACCAACCCCTATACACTAGTCTGGCCTAGTACCAACCCCTATACACTAGTCTGGTCTAGTACCAAATCAACCCCTATACACTAGTCTGGTCTAGTACCAAATCAACCCCTATACACTAGTCTGGTCTAGTACCAAATCAACCCCTATACACTAGTCTGGCCTAGTACCAAATCAACCCCTATACACTAGTCTGGTCTAGTACCAAATCAACCCCTATACACTAGTCTGGCCTAGTACCAAATCAACACCTATACACTAGTCTGGTCTAGTACCAACCCCTATACACTAGTCTGGTCTAGTACCAAATCAACCCCTATACACTAGTCTGGTCTAGTACCAACCCCTATACACTAGTCTGGTCTAGTACCAAATCAACCCCTATACACTAGTCTGGTCTAGTACCAAATCAACCCCTATACACTAGTCTGGCCTAGTACCAACCCCTATACACTAGTCTGGTCTAGTACCAACCCCTATACACTAGTCTGGTCTAGTACCAACCCCTATACACTAGTCTGGCCTAGTACCAAATCAACCCTTATACACTAGTCTGGCCTAGTACCAAATCAACCCCTATACACTAGTCTGACCTAGTACCAAATCAACCCCTATACACTAGTCTGGTCTAGTACCAACCCCTATACACTAGTCTGGTCTAGTACCAAATCAACCCCTATACACTAGTCTGGTCTAGTACCAAATCAACCCCTATACACTAGTCTGGCCTAGTACCAAATCAACCCCTATACACTAGTCTGGTCTAGTACCAAATCAACCCCTATACACTAGTCTGGCCTAGTACCAAATCAAACCCTATACACTAGTCTGACCTAGTACCAAATCAACCCCTATACACTAGTCTGGTCTAGTACCAAATCAACCCCTATACACTAGTCTGGTCTAGTACCAAATCAACCCCTATACACTAGTCTGGTCTAGTACCAAATCAACCCCTATACACTAGTCTGGTCTAGTACCAAATCAACCCCTATACACTAGTCTGGTCTAGTACCAACCCATATACACTAGTCTGGCCTAGTACCAACCCCTATACACTAGTCTGGTCTAGTACCAAATCAACCCCTATACACTAGTCTGGTCTAGTACCAAATCAACCCCTATACACTAGTCTGGTCTAGTACCAACCCCTATACACTAGTCTGGCCTAGTACCAAATCAACCCCTATACACTAGTCTGGCCTAGTACCAAATCAACCCCTATACACTAGTCTGGTCTAGTACCAACCCCTATACACTAGTCTGGTCTAGTACCAAATTAACCCCTATACACTAGTCTGGCCTAGTACCAAATCAACCCCTATACACTAGTCTGACCTAGTACCAACCCCTATACACTAGTCTGGTCTAGTACCAAATCAACCCCTATACACTAGTCTGGTCTAGTACCAACCCCTATACACTAGTCTGGTCTAGTACCAAATCAACCCCTATACACTAGTCTGGTCTAGTACCACATCAACCCCTATACACTAGTCTGGTCTAGTACCAAATCAACCCCTATACACTAGTCTGGTCTAGTACCACATCAACCCCTATACACTAGTCTGGTCTAGTACCAACCCCTATACACTAGTCTGACCTAGTACCAAATCAACCCCTATACACTAGTCTGGTCTAGTACCAACCCCTATACACTAGTCTGGTCTAGTACCAAATCAACCCCTATACACTAGTCTGGCCTAGTACCAAATCAACCCCTATACACTAGTCTGGCCTAGTACCAAATCAACCCCTATACACTAGTCTGGCCTAGTACCAAATCAACCCCTATACACTAGTCTGGTCTAGTACCAACCCCTATACACTAGTCTGGTCTAGTACCAACCCCTATACACTAGTCTGGCCTAGTACCAAATCAACCCTTATACACTAGTCTGGCCTAGTACCAAATCAACCCCTATACACTAGTCTGACCTAGTACCAAATCAACCCCTATACACTAGTCTGGTCTAGTACCAACCCCTATACACTAGTCTGGTCTAGTACCAAATCAACCCCTATACACTAGTCTGGTCTAGTACCAAATCAACCCCTATACACTAGTCTGGCCTAGTACCAAATCAACCCCTATACACTAGTCTGGTCTAGTACCAAATCAACCCCTATACACTAGTCTGGCCTAGTACCAAATCAAACCCTATACACTAGTCTGACCTAGTACCAAATCAACCCCTATACACTAGTCTGGTCTAGTACCAAATCAACCCCTATACACTAGTCTGGTCTAGTACCAAATCAACCCCTATACACTAGTCTGGTCTAGTACCAAATCAACCCCTATACACTAGTCTGGTCTAGTACCAAATCAACCCCTATACACTAGTCTGGTCTAGTACCAACCCATATACACTAGTCTGGCCTAGTACCAACCCCTATACACTAGTCTGGTCTAGTACCAAATCAACCCCTATACACTAGTCTGGTCTAGTACCAAATCAACCCCTATACACTAGTCTGGTCTAGTACCAACCCCTATACACTAGTCTGGCCTAGTACCAAATCAACCCCTATACACTAGTCTGGCCTAGTACCAAATCAACCCCTATACACTAGTCTGGTCTAGTACCAACCCCTATACACTAGTCTGGTCTAGTACCAAATTAACCCCTATACACTAGTCTGGCCTAGTACCAAATCAACCCCTATACACTAGTCTGACCTAGTACCAACCCCTATACACTAGTCTGGTCTAGTACCAAATCAACCCCTATACACTAGTCTGGTCTAGTACCAACCCCTATACACTAGTCTGGTCTAGTACCAAATCAACCCCTATACACTAGTCTGGTCTAGTACCACATCAACCCCTATACACTAGTCTGGTCTAGTACCAAATCAACCCCTATACACTAGTCTGGTCTAGTACCACATCAACCCCTATACACTAGTCTGGTCTAGTACCAACCCCTATACACTAGTCTGACCTAGTACCAAATCAACCCCTATACACTAGTCTGGTCTAGTACCAACCCCTATACACTAGTCTGGTCTAGTACCAAATCAACCCCTATACACTAGTCTGGCCTAGTACCAAATCAACCCCTATACACTAGTCTGGCCTAGTACCAAATCAACCCCTATACACTAGTCTGGCCTAGTACCAAATCAACCCCTATACACTAGTCTGGTCTAGTACCAACCCCTATACACTAGTCTGGTCTAGTACCAACCCCTATACACTAGTCTGACCTAGTACCAAATCAACCCCTATACACTAGTCTGGTCTAGTACCAACCCCTATACACTAGTCTGGTCTAGTACCAAATCAACCCCTATACACTAGTCTGGTCTAGTACCACATCAACCCCTATACACTAGTCTGGTCTAGTACCAAATCAACCCCTATACACTAGTCTGGTCTAGTACCAACCCCTATACACTAGTCTGGTCTAGTACCAAATCAACCCCTATACACTAGTCTGACCTAGTACCAAATCAACCCCTATACACTAGTCTGGTCTAGTACCAAATCAACCCCTATACACTAGTCTGGCCTAGTACCAACCCCTATACACTAGTCTGGTCTAGTACCAAATCAACCCCTATACACTAGTCTGGTCTAGTACCAAATCAACCCCTATACACTAGTCTGGTCTAGTACAAAATCAACCCCTATACACTAGTCTGGTCTAGTACCAAATCAACCCCTATACACTAGTCTGGTCTAGTACCAACCCCTATACACTAGTCTGGTCTAGTACCAAATCAACCCCTATACACTAGTCTGGTCTAGTACCAAATCAACTCCTATACACTAGTCTGGCCTAGTACCAAATCAACCCCTATACACTAGTCTGGTCTAGTACCAAATCAACCCCTATACACTAGTCTGGTCTAGTACCAAATCAACCCCTATACACTAGTCTGGTCTAGTACCAACCCCTATACACTAGTCTGGTCTAGTACCAACCCCTATACACTAGTCTGGTCTAGTACCAACCCCTATACACTAGTCTGGTCTAGTACCAACCCCTATACACTAGTCTGGTCTAGTACCAAATCAACCCCTATACACTAGTCTGGTCTAGTACCAAATCAACCCCTATACACTAGTCTGGTCTAGTACCAACCCCTATACACTAGTCTGGTCTAGTACCAACCCCTATACACTAGTCTGGCCTAGTACCAAATCAACCCCTATACACTAGTCTGGTCTAGTACCAACCCCTATACACTAGTCTGACCTAGTACCAAATCAACCCCTATACACTAGTCTGGCCTAGTACCAACCCCTATACACTAGTCTGACCTAGTACCAAATCAACCCCTATACACTAGTCTGGTCTAGTACCAACCCCTATACACTAGTCTGGTCTAGTACCAAATCAACCCCTATACACTAGTCTGGCCTAGTACCAAATCAACCCCTATACACTAGTCTGGTCTAGTACCAAATCAACCCCTATACACTAGTCTGGTCTAGTACCAACCCCTATACACTAGTCTGACCTAGTACCAACCCCTATACACTAGTCTGACCTAGTACCAAATCAACCCCTATACACTAGTCTGGTCTAGTACCAACCCCTATACACTAGTCTGGCCTAGTACCAACCCCTATACACTAGTCTGACCTAGTACCAAATCAACCCCTATACACTAGTCTGACCTAGTACCAACCCCTATACACTAGTCTGGCCTAGTACCAAATCAACCCCTATACACTAGTCTGGTCTAGTACCAAATCAACCCCTATACACTAGTCTGGTCTAGTACCAACCCCTATACACTAGTCTGGCCTAGTACCAACCCCTATACACTAGTCTGGTCTAGTACCAAATCAACCCCTATACACTAGTCTGGCCTAGTACCAACCCCTATACACTAGTCTGGTCTAGTACCAAATCAACCCCTATACACTAGTCTGGTCTAGTACCAAATCAACCCCTATACACTAGTCTGACTTAGTGCCAAATCAACCCCTATACACTAGTCTGGTCTAGTACCAACCCCTATACACTAGTCTGGTCTAGTACCAACCCCTATACACTAGTCTGGTCTAGTACCAACCCCTATACACTAGTCTGGTCTAGTACCAAATCAACCCCTATACACTAGTCTGGTCTAGTACCAAATCAACCCCTATACACTAGTCTGGTCTAGTACCAAATCAACCCCTATACACTAGTCTGGTCTAGTACCAAATCAACCCATATACACTAGTCTGGCCTAGTACCAAATCAACCCCTATACACTAGTCTGGCCTAGTACCAAATCAACCCCTATACACTAGTCTGGTCTAGTACCAAATCAACCCCTATACACTAGTCTGGTCTAGTACCAAATCAACCCCTATACACTAGTCTGGTCTAGTACCAAATCAACCCCTATACACTAGTCTGGTCTAGTACCAAATCAACCCCTATACACTAGTCTGGTCTAGTACCAACCCCTATACACTAGTCTGACCTAGTACCAAATCAACCCCTATACACTAGTCTGGTCTAGTACCAAATCAACCCCTATACACTAGTCTGGTCTAGTACCAACCCCCTATACACTAGTCTGGTCTAGTACCAAATCAACCCCTATACACTAGTCTGGTCTAGTACCAACCCCTATACACTAGTCTGGTCTAGTACCAAATCAACCCCTATACACTAGTCTGGCCTAGTACCAAATCAACCCCTATACACTAGTCTGGCCTAGTACCAACCCCTATACACTAGTCTGGTCTAGTACCAAATCAACCCCTATACACTAGTCTGGCCTAGTACCAAATCAACCCCTATACACTAGTCTGGTCTAGTACCAACCCCTATACACTAGTCTGGTCTAGTACCAAATCAACCCCTATACACTAGTCTGGTCTAGTACCAAATCAACCCCTATACACTAGTCTGGTCTAGTACCAAATCAACCCCTATACACTAGTCTGGTCTAGTACCAAATCAACCCCTATACACTAGTCTGGTCTAGTACCAAATCGACCCCTATACACTAGTCTGGTCTAGTACCAAATCAACCCCTATACACTAGTCTGGTCTAGTACCAAATCAACCCCTATACACTAGTCTGGTCTAGTACCAAATCAACCCCTATACACTAGTCTGGTCTAGTACCAAATCAACCCCTATACACTAGTCTGGTCTAGTACCAAATCAACCCCTATACACTAGTCTGGTCTAGTACCAAATAAACCCCTATACACTAGTCTGGTCTAGTACCAAATCAACCCCTATACACTAGTCTGGTCTAGTACCAAATCAACCCCTATACACTAGTCTGGTCTAGTACCAACCCCTATACACTAGTCTGGTCTAGTACCAAATCAACCCCTATACACTAGTCTGGTCTAGTACCAACCCCTATACACTAGTCTGGTCTAGTACCAAATCAACCCCTATACACTAGTCTGACCTAGTACCAACCCCTATACACTAGTCTGACCTAGTACCAAATCAACCCCTATACACTAGTCTGGTCTAGTACCAAATCAACCCCTATACACTAGTCTGGTCTAGTACCAACCCCTATACACTAGTCTGGTCTAGTACCAACCCCTATACACTAGTCTGGTCTAGTACCAAATCAACCCCTATACACTAGTCTGGTCTAGTACCAAATCAACCCCTATACACTAGTCTGGTCTAGTACCAAATCAACCCCTATACACTAGTCTGGTCTAGTACCAAATCAACCCCTATACACTAGTCTGGCCTAGTACCAACCCCTATACACTAGTCTGACCTAGTACCAAATCAACCCCTATACACTAGTCTGGCCTAGTACCAAATCAACCCCTATACACTAGTCTGGCCTAGTACCAAATCAACCCCTATACACTAGTCTGGTCTAGTACCAACCCCTATACACTAGTCTGGTCTAGTACCAACCCCTATACACTAGTCTGGCCTAGTACCAACCCCTATACACTAGTCTGGTCTAGTACCAAATCAACCCCTATACACTAGTCTGGTCTAGTACCAACCCCTATACACTAGTCTGGTCTAGTACCAAATCAACCCCTATACACTAGTCTGGTCTAGTACCAAATCAACCCCTATACACTAGTCTGACCTAGTACCAAATCAACCCCTATACACTAGTCTGGTCTAGTACCAACCCCTATACACTAGTCTGGTCTAGTACCAACCCCTATACACTAGTCTGGTCTAGTACCAAATCAACCCCTATACACTAGTCTGGTCTAGTACCAAATCAACCCCTATACACTAGTCTGGTCTAGTACCAACCCCTATACACTAGTCTGGTCTAGTACCAACCCCTCTACACTAGTCTGGTCTAGTACCAACCCCCTATACACTAGTCTGGTCTAGTACCAAATCAACCCCTATACACTAGTCTGGTCTAGTATCAACCCCTATACACTAGTCTGACCTAGTACCAACCCCTATACACTAGTCTGGTCTAGTACCAACCCCTATACACTAGTCTGGCCTAGTACCAAATCAACCCCTATACACTAGTCTGGTCTAGTACCAAATCAACCCCTATACACTAGTCTGGTCTAGTACCAACCCCTATACACTAGTCTGGTCTAGTACCAAATCAACCCCTATACACTAGTCTGGCCTAGTACCAACCCCTATACACTAGTCAGGTCTAGTACCAAATCAACCCCTATACACTAGTCTGGTCTAGTACCAAATCAACCCCTATACACTAGTCTGGTCTAGTACCAAATCAACCCCTATACACTAGTCTGGCCTAGTACCAAATCAACCCCTATACACTAGTCTGGCCTAGTACCAAATCAACCCCTATACACTAGTCTGGTCTAGTACCAAATCAACCCCTATACACTAGTCTGGTCTAGTACCAAATCAACCCCTATACACTAGTCTGGTCTAGTACCAAATCAACCCCTATACACTAGTCTGGTCTAGTACCAACCCCTATACACTAGTCTGACCTAGTACCAAATCAACCCCTATACACTAGTCTGGTCTAGTACCAAATCAACCCCTATACACTAGTCTGGTCTAGTACCAAATCAACCCCTATACACTAGTCTGGTATAGTACCAACCCCCTATACACTAGTCTGACCTAGTACCAACCCCTATACACTAGTCTGGTCTAGTACCAACCCCTATACACTAGTCTGGTCTAGTACCAAATCAACCCCTATACACTAGTCTGGTCTAGTACCAACCCCTATACACTAGTCTGGTCTAGTACCAAATCAACCCCTATACACTAGTCTGGTCTAGTACCAAATCAACCCCTATACACTAGTCTGACCTAGTACCAACCCCTATACACTAGTCTGGTCTAGTACATAACCCCTATACACTAGTCTGGCCTAGTACCAACCCCTATACACTAGTCTGGTCTAGTACCAAATCAACCCCTATACACTAGTCTGGTCTAGTACCAAATCAACCCCTATACACTAGTCTGGTCTAGTACCAAATCAACCCCTATACACTAGTCTGGTCTATTACCAAATCAACCCCTATACACTAGTCTGGTCTAGTACCAAATCAACCCCTATACACTAGTCTGGTCTAGTACCAAATCAACCCCTATACACTAGTCTGGTCTAGTACCAAATCAACCCCTATACACTAGTCTGACCTAGTACCAAATCAACCCCTATACACTAGTCTGGTCTAGTACCAAATCAACCCCTATACACTAGTCTGACCTAGTACCAAATCAACCCCTATACACTAGTCTGGTCTAGTACCAACCCCCTATACACTAGTCTGGTCTAGTACCAAATCAACCCCTATACACTAGTCTGGTCTAGTACCAACCCCTATACACTAGTCTGGTCTAGTACCAAATCAACCCCTATACACTAGTCTGGCCTAGTACCAAATCAACCCCTATACACTAGTCTGGCCTAGTACCAACCCCTATACACTAGTCTGGTCTAGTACCAAATCAACCCCTATACACTAGTCTGGCCTAGTACCAAATCAACCCCTATACACTAGTCTGGTCTAGTACCAACCCCTATACACTAGTCTGGTCTAGTACCAAATCAACCCCTATACACTAGTCTGGTCTAGTACCAAATCAACCCCTATACACTAGTCTGGTCTAGTACCAAATCAACCCCTATACACTAGTCTGGTCTAGTACCAAATCAACCCCTATACACTAGTCTGGTCTAGTACCAAATCAACCCCTATACACTAGTCTGGTCTAGTACCAAATCAACCCCTATACACTAGTCTGGTCTAGTACCAAATCAACCCCTATACACTAGTCTGGTCTAGTACCAAATCAACCCCTATACACTAGTCTGGTCTAGTACCAAATCAACCCCTATACACTAGTCTGACTTAGTGCCAAATCAACCCCTATACACTAGTCTGGTCTAGTACCAACCCCTATACACTAGTCTGGTCTAGTACCAACCCCTATACACTAGTCTGGTCTAGTACCAACCCCTATACACTAGTCTGGCCTAGTACCAACCCCTATACACTAGTCTGGTCTAGTACCAAATCAACCCCTATACACTAGTCTGGTCTAGTACCAACCCCTATACACTAGTCTGGTCTAGTACCAAATCAACCCCTATACACTAGTCTGACCTAGTACCAAATCAACCCCTATACACTAGTCTGGCCTAGTACCAAATCAACCCCTATACACTAGTCTGGCCTAGTACCAACCCCTATACACTAGTCTGGTCTAGTACCAACCCCTATACACTAGTCTGGCCTAGTACCAAATCAACCCCTATACACTAGTCTGGCCTAGTACCAAATCAACCCCTATACACTAGTCTGGTCTAGTACCAACCCCTATACACTAGTCTGGTCTAGTACCAAATCAACCCCTATACACTAGTCTGGTCTAGTACCAACCCCTATACACTAGTCTGGCCTAGTACCAAATCAACCCCTATACACTAGTCTGGTCTAGTACCAACCCCTATACACTAGTCTGGCCTAGTACCAACCCCTATACACTAGTCTGGCCTAGTACCAACCCCTATACACTAGTCTGGTCTAGTACCAAATCAACCCCTATACACTAGTCTGGCCTAGTACCAACCCCTATACACTAGTCTGGTCTAGTACCAAATCAACCCCTATACACTAGTCTGGCCTAGTACCAACCCCTATACACTAGTCTGGTCTAGTACCAAATCAACCCCTATACACTAGTCTGGCCTAGTACCAAATCAACCCCTATACACTAGTCTGGCCTAGTACCAAATCAACCCCTATACACTAGTCTGGCCTAGTACCAAATCAACCCCTATACACTAGTCTGGCCTAGTACCAACCCCTATACACTAGTCTGGTCTAGTACCAAATCAACCCCTATACACTAGTCTGGCCTAGTACCAACCCCTATACACTAGTCTGGTCTAGTACCAAATCAACCCCTATACACTAGTCTGGCCTAGTACCAACCCCTATACACTAGTCTGGTCTAGTACCAAATCAACCCCTATACACTAGTCTGGCCTAGTACCAAATCAACCCCTATACACTAGTCTGGTCTAGTACCAAATCAACCCCTATACACTAGTCTGGTCTAGTACCAACCCCTATACACTAGTCTGGCCTAGTACCAAATCAACCCCTATACACTAGTCTGGTCTAGTACCAACCCCTATACACTAGTCTGGCCTAGTACCAACCCCTATACACTAGTCTGGCCTAGTACCAACCCCTATACACTAGTCTGGTCTAGTACCAAATCAACCCCTATACACTAGTCTGGCCTAGTACCAACCCCTATACACTAGTCTGGTCTAGTACCAAATCAACCCCTATACACTAGTCTGGCCTAGTACCAACCCCTATACACTAGTCTGGTCTAGTACCAAATCAACCCCTATACACTAGTCTGGCCTAGTACCAAATCAACCCCTATACACTAGTCTGGCCTAGTACCAAATCAACCCCTATACACTAGTCTGGCCTAGTACCAAATCAACCCCTATACACTAGTCTGGCCTAGTACCAACCCCTATACACTAGTCTGGTCTAGTACCAAATCAACCCCTATACACTAGTCTGGCCTAGTACCAACCCCTATACACTAGTCTGGTCTAGTACCAAATCAACCCCTATACACTAGTCTGGCCTAGTACCAACCCCTATACACTAGTCTGGTCTAGTACCAAATCAACCCCTATACACTAGTCTGGCCTAGTACCAAATCAACCCCTATACACTAGTCTGGTCTAGTACCAAATCAACCCCTATACACTAGTCTGGTCTAGTACCAACCCCTATACACTAGTCTGGTCTAGTACCAACCCCTATACACTAGTCTGGTCTAGTACCAAATCAACCCCTATACACTAGTCTGGTCTAGTACCAAATCAACCCCTATACACTAGTCTGGTCTAGTACCAAATCAACCCCTATACACTAGTCTGGTCTAGTACCAAATCAACCCCTATACACTAGTCTGACCTAGTACCAAATCAACCCCTATACACTAGTCTGGCCTAGTACCAAATCAACCCCTATACACTAGTCTGGTATAGTACCAACCCCTATACACTAGTCTGGCCTAGTACCAAATCAACCCCTATACACTAGTCTGACCTAGTACCAAATCAACCCCTATACACTAGTCTGGTCTAGTACCAAATCAACCCCTATACACTAGTCTGGTCTAGTACCAACCCCTATACACTAGTCTGGTCTAGTACCAAATCAACCCCTATACACTAGTCTGGTCTAGTACCAACCCCTATACACTAGTCTGGCCTAGTACCAAATCAACCCCTATACACTAGTCTGGTCTAGTACCAACCCCTATACACTAGTCTGGCCTAGTACCAACCCCTATACACTAGTCTGGCCTAGTACCAACCCCTATACACTAGTCTGGCCTAGTACCAAATCAACCCCTATACACTAGTCTGGTCTAGTACCAAATCAACCCCTATACACTAGTCTGGTCTAGTACCAACCCCTATACACTAGTCTGGACTAGTACCAAATCAACCCCTATACACTAGTCTGGTCTAGTACCAAATCAACCCCTATACACTAGTCTGGTCTAGTACCAACCCCTATACACTAGTCTGGCCTAGTACCAAATCAACCCCTATACACTAGTCTGGTCTAGTACCAAATCAACCCCTATACACTAGTCTGGCCTAGTACCAACCCCTATACACTAGTCTGGTCTAGTACCAAATCAACCCCTATACACTAGTCTGGTCTAGTACCAACCCCTACACACTAGTCTGGTCTAGTACCAAATCAACCCCTATACACTAGTCTGGCCTAGTACCAAATCAACCCCTATACACTAGTCTGGCCTAGTACCAAATCAACCCCTATACACTAGTCTGGCCTAGTACCAACCCCTATACACTAGTCTGGTCTAGTACCAAATCAACCCCTATACACTAGTCTGGCCTAGTACCAACCCCTATACACTAGTCTGGTCTAGTACCAAATCAACCCCTATACACTAGTCTGGCCTAGTACCAACCCCTATACACTAGTCTGGTCTAGTACCAAATCAACCCCTATACACTAGTCTGGCCTAGTACCAAATCAACCCCTATACACTAGTCTGGTCTAGTACCAAATCAACCCCTATACACTAGTCTGGTCTAGTACCAAATCAACCCCTATACACTAGTCTGACCTAGTACCAACCCCTATACACTAGTCTGGTCTAGTACCAAATCAACCCCTATACACTAGTCTGGCCTAGTACCAACCCCTATACACTAGTCTGGTCTAGTACCAAATCAACCCCTATACACTAGTCTGGCCTAGTACCAAATCAACCCCTATACACTAGTCTGGTCTAGTACCAAATCAACCCCTATACACTAGTCTGGTCTAGTACCAAATCAACCCCTATACACTAGTCTGACCTAGTACCAACCCCTATACACTAGTCTGGTCTAGTACCAAATCAACCCCTATACACTAGTCTGGTCTAGTACCAAATCAACCCCTATACACTAGTCTGACCTAGTACCAAATCAACCCCTATACACTAGTCTGGTCTAGTACCAAATCAACCCCTATACACTAGTCTGGTCTAGTACCAAATCAACCCCTATACACTAGTCTGGCCTAGTACCAAATCAACCCCTATACACTAGTCTGGTCTAGTACCAACCCCCTATACACTAGTCTGGCCTAGTACCAAATCAACCCCTATACACTAGTCTGGCCTAGTACCAAATCAACCCCTATACACTAGTCTGACCTAGTACCAAATCAACCCCTATACACTAGTCTGGTCTAGTACCAACCCCTATACACTAGTCTGGCCTAGTACCAACCCCTATACACTAGTCTGGTCTAGTACCAACCCCTATTCACTAGTCTGGTCTAGTACCAAATCAACCCCTATACACTAGTCTGACCTAGTACCAAATCAACCCCTATACACTAGTCTGGCCTAGTACCAACCCCTATACACTAGTCTGGTCTAGTACCAACCCCTATACACTAGTCTGGTCTAGTACCAACCCCTATACACTAGTCTGGTCTAGTACCAACCCCTATACACTAGTCTGGTCTAGTACCAAATCAACCCCTATACACTAGTCTGGTCTAGTACCAAATCAACCCCTATACACTAGTCTGGTCTAGTACCAACCCCTATACACTAGTCTGGTCTAGTACCAACCCCTATACACTAGTCTGGTCTAGTACCAACCCCTATACACTAGTCTGACCTAGTACCAAATCAACCCCTATACACTAGTCTGGCCTAGTACCAAATCAACCCCTATACACTAGTCTGGTCTAGTACCAACCCCTATACACTAGTCTGGTCTAGTACCAAATCAACCCCTATACACTAGTCTGGTCTAGTACCAACCCCTATACACTAGTCTGGTCTAGTACCAACCCCTATACACTAGTCTGGTCTAGTACCAAATCAACCCCTATACACTAGTCTGGTCTAGTACCAAATCAACCCCTATACACTAGTCTGGTCTAGTACCAAATCAACCCCTATACACTAGTCTGACCTAGTACCAAATCAACCCCTATACACTAGTCTGGTCTAGTACCAAATCAACCCCTATACACTAGTCTGGTCTAGTACCAAATCAACCCCTATACACTAGTCTGGCCTAGTACCAAATCAACCCCTATACACTAGTCTGGTATAGTACCAACCCCTATACACTAGTCTGGCCTAGTACCAAATCAACCCCTATACACTAGTCTGACCTAGTACCAAATCAACCCCTATACACTAGTCTGGTCTAGTACCAAATCAACCCCTATACACTAGTCTGGTCTAGTACCAACCCCTATACACTAGTCTGGTCTAGTACCAAATCAACCCCTATACACTAGTCTGGTCTAGTACCAACCCCTATACACTAGTCTGGCCTAGTACCAAATCAACCCCTATACACTAGTCTGACCTAGTACCAAATCAACCCCTATACACTAGTCTGGTCTAGTACCAACCCCTATACACTAGTCTGGTCTAGTACCAACCCCTATACACTAGTCTGGCCTAGTACCAACCCCCTATACACTAGTCTGGTCTAGTACCAAATCAACCCCTATACACTAGTCTGGTCTAGTACCAAATCAACCCCTATACACTAGTCTGACCTAGTACCAAATCAACCCCTATACACTAGTCTGGCCTAGTACCAAATCAACCCCTATACACTAGTCTGGTCTAGTACCAACCCCTATACACTAGTCTGGTCTAGTACCAAATCAACCCCTATACACTAGTCTGGTCTAGTACCAACCCCCTATACACTAGTCTGACCTAGTACCAAATCAACCCCTATACACTAGTCTGGTCTAGTACCAACCCCTATACACTAGTCTGGTCTAGTACCAAATCAACCCCTATACACTAGTCTGGTCTAGTACCAACCCCTATACACTAGTCTGGTCTAGTACCAACCCCTATACACTAGTCTGGTCTAGTACCAAATCAACCCCTATACACTAGTCTGGTCTAGTACCAACCCCCTATACACTAGTCTGACCTAGTACCAAATCAACCCCTATACACTAGTCTGGCCTAGTACCAAATCAACCCCTATACACTAGTCTGACCTAGTACCAAATCAACCCCTATACACTAGTCTGGTCTAGTACCAACCCCTATACACTAGTGTGGTCTAGTACCAACCCCTATACACTAGTCTGACCTAGTACCAAATCAACCCCTATACACTAGTCTGACCTAGTACCAAATCAACCCCTATACACTAGTCTGGCCTAGTACCAAATCAACCCCTATACACTAGTCTGGCCTAGTACCAAATCAACCCCTATACACTAGCCTGGCCTAGTACCAAATCAACCCCTATACACTAGTCTGGCCTAGTACCAAATCAACCCCTATACACTAGTCTGGTCTAGTACCAACCCCTATACACTAGTCTGGTCTAGTACCAAATCAACCCCTATACACTAGTCTGACCTAGTACCAAATCAACCCCTATACACTAGTCTGGCCTAGTACCAAATCAACCCCTATACACTAGTCTGGTCTAGTACCAACCCCTATACACTAGTCTGGTCTAGTACCAACCCCTATACACTAGTCTGGTCTAGTACCAAATCAACCCCTATACACTAGTCTGGTCTAGTACCAAATCAACCCCTATACACTAGTCTGGTCTAGTACCAAATCAACCCCTATACACTAGTCTGGTCTAGTACCAAATCAACCCCTATACACTAGTCTGGCCTAGTACCAACCCCTATACACTAGTCTGACCTAGTACCAAATCAACCCCTATACACTAGTCTGGCCTAGTACCAAATCAACCCCTATACACTAGTCTGGCCTAGTACCAAATCAACCCCTATACACTAGTCTGGTCTAGTACCAACCCCTATACACTAGTCTGGTCTAGTACCAACCCCTATACACTAGTCTGGCCTAGTACCAACCCCTATACACTAGTCTGGTCTAGTACCAAATCAACCCCTATACACTAGTCTGGTCTAGTACCAACCCCTATACACTAGTCTGGTCTAGTACCAAATCAACCCCTATACACTAGTCTGGTCTAGTACCAAATCAACCCCTATACACTAGTCTGACCTAGTACCAAATCAACCCCTATACACTAGTCTGGTCTAGTACCAACCCCTATACACTAGTCTGGTCTAGTACCAACCCCTATACACTAGTCTGGTCTAGTACCAAATCAACCCCTATACACTAGTCTGGTCTAGTACCAAATCAACCCCTATACACTAGTCTGGTCTAGTACCAACCCCTATACACTAGTCTGGTCTAGTACCAACCCCTATACACTAGTCTGGTCTAGTACCAACCCCCTATACACTAGTCTGGTCTAGTACCAAATCAACCCCTATACACTAGTCTGGTCTAGTATCAACCCCTATACACTAGTCTGACCTAGTACCAACCCCTATACACTAGTCTGGTCTAGTACCAACCCCTATACACTAGTCTGGCCTAGTACCAAATCAACCCCTATACACTAGTCTGGTCTAGTACCAAATCAACCCCTATACACTAGTCTGGTCTAGTACCAACCCCTATACACTAGTCTGGTCTAGTACCAAATCAACCCCTATACACTAGTCTGGCCTAGTACCAACCCCTATACACTAGTCTGGTCTAGTACCAAATCAACCCCTATACACTAGTCTGGTCTAGTACCAAATCAACCCCTATACACTAGTCTGGTCTAGTACCAAATCAACCCCTATACACTAGTCTGGCCTAGTACCAAATCAACCCCTATACACTAGTCTGGCCTAGTACCAAATCAACCCCTATACACTAGTCTGGTCTAGTACCAAATCAACCCCTATACACTAGTCTGGTCTAGTACCAAATCAACCCCTATACACTAGTCTGGTCTAGTACCAAATCAACCCCTATACACTAGTCTGGTCTAGTACCAACCCCTATACACTAGTCTGACCTAGTACCAAATCAACCCCTATACACTAGTCTGGTCTAGTACCAAATCAACCCCTATACACTAGTCTGGTCTAGTACCAAATCAACCCCTATACACTAGTCTGGTATAGTACCAACCCCCTATACACTAGTCTGACCTAGTACCAACCCCTATACACTAGTCTGGTCTAGTACCAACCCCTATACACTAGTCTGGTCTAGTACCAAATCAACCCCTATACACTAGTCTGGTCTAGTACCAACCCCTATACACTAGTCTGGTCTAGTACCAAATCAACCCCTATACACTAGTCTGGTCTAGTACCAAATCAACCCCTATACACTAGTCTGACCTAGTACCAAATCAACCCCTATACACTAGTCTGGTCTAGTACCAAATCAACCCCTATACACTAGTCTGGTCTAGTACCAAATCAACCCCTATACACTAGTCTGGTCTATTACCAAATCAACCCCTATACACTAGTCTGGTCTAGTACCAAATCAACCCCTATACACTAGTCTGGTCTAGTACCAAATCAACCCCTATACACTAGTCTGGTCTAGTACCAAATCAACCCCTATACACTAGTCTGACCTAGTACCAAATCAACCCCTATACACTAGTCTGGTCTAGTACCAAATCAACCCCTATACACTAGTCTGACCTAGTACCAAATCAACCCCTATACACTAGTCTGGTCTAGTACCAACCCCCTATACACTAGTCTGGTCTAGTACCAAATCAACCCCTATACACTAGTCTGGTCTAGTACCAACCCCTATACACTAGTCTGGTCTAGTACCAAATCAACCCCTATACACTAGTCTGGCCTAGTACCAAATCAACCCCTATACACTAGTCTGGCCTAGTACCAACCCCTATACACTAGTCTGGTCTAGTACCAAATCAACCCCTATACACTAGTCTGGCCTAGTACCAAATCAACCCCTATACACTAGTCTGGTCTAGTACCAACCCCTATACACTAGTCTGGTCTAGTACCAAATCAACCCCTATACACTAGTCTGGTCTAGTACCAAATCAACCCCTATACACTAGTCTGGTCTAGTACCAAATCAACCCCTATACACTAGTCTGGTCTAGTACCAAATCAACCCCTATACACTAGTCTGGTCTAGTACCAAATCAACCCCTATACACTAGTCTGGTCTAGTACCAAATCAACCCCTATACACTAGTCTGGTCTAGTACCAAATCAACCCCTATACACTAGTCTGGTCTAGTACCAAATCAACCCCTATACACTAGTCTGGTCTAGTACCAAATCAACCCCTATACACTAGTCTGGTCTAGTACCAAATCAACCCCTATACACTAGTCTGACTTAGTGCCAAATCAACCCCTATACACTAGTCTGGTCTAGTACCAACCCCTATACACTAGTCTGGTCTAGTACCAACCCCTATACACTAGTCTGGTCTAGTACCAACCCCTATACACTAGTCTGGCCTAGTACCAACCCCTATACACTAGTCTGGTCTAGTACCAAATCAACCCCTATACACTAGTCTGGTCTAGTACCAACCCCTATACACTAGTCTGGTCTAGTACCAAATCAACCCCTATACACTAGTCTGACCTAGTACCAAATCAACCCCTATACACTAGTCTGGCCTAGTACCAAATCAACCCCTATACACTAGTCTGGCCTAGTACCAACCCCTATACACTAGTCTGGTCTAGTACCAACCCCTATACACTAGTCTGGCCTAGTACCAAATCAACCCCTATACACTAGTCTGGCCTAGTACCAAATCAACCCCTATACACTAGTCTGGTCTAGTACCAACCCCTATACACTAGTCTGGTCTAGTACCAAATCAACCCCTATACACTAGTCTGGTCTAGTACCAACCCCTATACACTAGTCTGGCCTAGTACCAAATCAACCCCTATACACTAGTCTGGTCTAGTACCAACCCCTATACACTAGTCTGGCCTAGTACCAACCCCTATACACTAGTCTGGCCTAGTACCAACCCCTATACACTAGTCTGGTCTAGTACCAAATCAACCCCTATACACTAGTCTGGCCTAGTACCAACCCCTATACACTAGTCTGGTCTAGTACCAAATCAACCCCTATACACTAGTCTGGCCTAGTACCAACCCCTATACACTAGTCTGGTCTAGTACCAAATCAACCCCTATACACTAGTCTGGCCTAGTACCAAATCAACCCCTATACACTAGTCTGGCCTAGTACCAAATCAACCCCTATACACTAGTCTGGCCTAGTACCAAATCAACCCCTATACACTAGTCTGGCCTAGTACCAACCCCTATACACTAGTCTGGTCTAGTACCAAATCAACCCCTATACACTAGTCTGGCCTAGTACCAACCCCTATACACTAGTCTGGTCTAGTACCAAATCAACCCCTATACACTAGTCTGGTCTAGTACCAACCCCTATACACTAGTCTGGCCTAGTACCAAATCAACCCCTATACACTAGTCTGGTCTAGTACCAACCCCTATACACTAGTCTGGCCTAGTACCAACCCCTATACACTAGTCTGGCCTAGTACCAACCCCTATACACTAGTCTGGTCTAGTACCAAATCAACCCCTATACACTAGTCTGGCCTAGTACCAACCCCTATACACTAGTCTGGTCTAGTACCAAATCAACCCCTATACACTAGTCTGGCCTAGTACCAACCCCTATACACTAGTCTGGTCTAGTACCAAATCAACCCCTATACACTAGTCTGGCCTAGTACCAAATCAACCCCTATACACTAGTCTGGCCTAGTACCAAATCAACCCCTATACACTAGTCTGGCCTAGTACCAAATCAACCCCTATACACTAGTCTGGCCTAGTACCAACCCCTATACACTAGTCTGGTCTAGTACCAAATCAACCCCTATACACTAGTCTGGCCTAGTACCAACCCCTATACACTAGTCTGGTCTAGTACCAAATCAACCCCTATACACTAGTCTGGCCTAGTACCAACCCCTATACACTAGTCTGGTCTAGTACCAAATCAACCCCTATACACTAGTCTGGCCTAGTACCAAATCAACCCCTATACACTAGTCTGGTCTAGTACCAAATAACCCCTATACACTAGTCTGGTCTAGTACCAACCCCTATACACTAGTCTGGTCTAGTACCAACCCCTATACACTAGTCTGGTCTAGTACCAAATCAACCCCTATACACTAGTCTGGTCTAGTACCAAATCAACCCCTATACACTAGTCTGGTCTAGTACCAAATCAACCCCTATACACTAGTCTGGTCTAGTACCAAATCAACCCCTATACACTAGTCTGACCTAGTACCAAATCAACCCCTATACACTAGTCTGGCCTAGTACCAAATCAACCCCTATACACTAGTCTGGTCTAGTACCAACCCCTATACACTAGTCTGGCCTAGTACCAAATCAACCCCTATACACTAGTCTGACCTAGTACCAAATCAACCCCTATACACTAGTCTGGTCTAGTACCAAATCAACCCCTATACACTAGTCTGGTCTAGTACCAACCCCTATACACTAGTCTGGTCTAGTACCAAATCAACCCCTATACACTAGTCTGGTCTAGTACCAACCCCTATACACTAGTCTGGCCTAGTACCAAATCAACCCCTATACACTAGTCTGGTCTAGTACCAACCCCTATACACTAGTCTGGCCTAGTACCAACCCCTATACACTAGTCTGGCCTAGTACCAACCCCTATACACTAGTCTGGCCTAGTACCAAATCAACCCCTATACACTAGTCTGGTCTAGTACCAAATCAACCCCTATACACTAGTCTGGTCTAGTACCAACCCCTATACACTAGTCTGGCCTAGTACCAAATCAACCCCTATACACTAGTCTGGTCTAGTACCAAATCAACCCCTATACACTAGTCTGGTCTAGTACCAACCCCTATACACTAGTCTGGCCTAGTACCAAATCAACCCCTATACACTAGTCTGGTCTAG
>NW_028164714.1:5000-10000 GCF_964263955.1 Coregonus lavaretus
ATAGGGGGGCAGAGCAGGCATCCCCTTTGGGGGCTGTCTGCTCTGTCCCCCTTTTTTTTTGGCCTCCTATACCTCTGGAGGTCAAGGGAGTAAGCTGTACTCTCAAGCCCATGTGAGAGAGGCTTTTAATGGGAAGAGAGAGTTTAAAAAGAGGCATGGAGCTCCAGAGGTCACAAAGGTCAATGTGGGCCTGCATGGATGTCAGCAGGGCATGAGGGAGAAGGCCCAAGTGAATAGGTGTGTCTGTGTGAGTGAGTGAACCTGTCTCATAGGGGGGCAGAGCAGGCATCCCCTTTGGGGGCTGTCTGCTCTGTCCCCCTTTTTTTTTGGCCTCCTATACCTCTGGAGGTCAAGGGAGTAAGCTGTACTCTCAAGCCCATGGGAGAGAGGGTTTTAATAGGGAGAGAGTGATTAAAAAGAGGCATGGTGCTCCAGGGGAGTGAGCTGTACTCTCATGCCCATGGGAGATGCCCTTTACTAGGCAGGGAGTTTAGAACAAGGTGCATGGAGCTCCAGAGGTCACAAAGGTCAATGTGGGCCTGCATGGATGTCAGCAGGGCATGAGGGAGAAGGCCCAAGTGAATAGGTTTGTCTGTGTGTGTCTGTGTGAGTGAGTGAGTGAGTGTGTGTGTGAACCTTTCCCACAGGAGGGCAGCACTGTGCAGGCAGCTCCAATGGAGGCTGGCTGCTCTGTGCCCATGTATTATTTGTTCTCTCTCTCTCTCTCTCTCCCCTTTCTTCTGGCCTGCTGGATCACTTTTGTGTGTGGAGGGCTGGACTCTGTCTCACCCATCCCAGCCATGGGCACCCAGAATGCCCATGTGTGAGTCAGGAGCCCTCCCCTGGTTCTCCTAGTGAAAATGACCTGTGGCGCCCCCCTGTGGATGGATCTTGGTGGGGGTGCTTGGACCCCTTCTTGGGGTCTCCCCCAAGCCAGCCATGCCGGCCATGGGCACCCAAAACCCCCATGTGTGAGTGAACAGCCTCCCCAGTGTCCCCCTAGTGAAATCAGGCTTAAAGTGACCTGTGGCGCCCCCCTGTGGATGGATCTTGGTGGGGGTGCTTGGACCCCTTCTTGGGGTCTCCCCCAAGCCAGCCATGCCGGCCATGGGCACCCAAAACCCCCATGTGTGAGTGAACAGCCTCCCCAGTGTACCCATAGTGAAATCAGGCTTAAAGTGACCTGTGGCGCCCCCCCCTGTGGATGGATTCGGCTGTGGGTGCTTGGACCCCTTCTCGGGGTCCCCCCCAAGCCAGCCATGCCGGCCATGGGCACCCAAAACCCCCATGTGTGAGTGAACAGCCTCCCCTGTGTCCCCATAGTGAAATCCGGCATAAAGTGACCTGTGGCGCCCCCCTGTGGATGGATTCGGCTGTGGGTGCTTGGACCCCTTCTTGGGGTCTCCTCCAAGCCAGCCATGCCGACCATGGGCACCCAAAACCCCCATGTGTGAGTGAACAGCCTCCCCTGGGTACCCATAGTGAAATCAGGCTTAAAATGACATGTGGCGCCCCCCTGTGGATAGATCCGGCTGTGGGTGCTTGGACCCCTTCTTGGGGTCCCCCCCAAGCCATCCATGCCGACCATGGGCACCCCAAACCCCCATGTGTGAGTGAACAGCCTCCCCTGGGTACCCATAGTGAAATCAGGCTTAAAATGACATGTGGCGCCCCCCTGTGGATAGATCCGGCTGTGGGTGCTTGGACCCCTTCTTGGGGTCCCCCCCAAGCTGGCCATGCCTTCAATGGGCACCCAAAACCCCCATGTGTGAGTGAACAGCCTCCCCTGGGTACCCATAGTGAAATCCGGCCTAAAGTGACATGTGGCGCCCCCCTGTGGATGGATCCGGCTGTGGGGTCTTGGACCCCTTCTTGGGGTCCCCCCCAAGCCAGCCATGCCGACCATGGGCACCCAAAACCCCCATGTGTGAGTGAAAAGCCTCCCCTGGGTCCCCATAGTGAAATCCGGCCTACAATGACCTGTGGCGCCCCCCTGTGGATGGATCCGGCTGTGGGGTCTTGGACCCCTTCTTGGGGTCCCCCCCAAGCCAGCCATGCCGACCAAGGGCACCCAAAACCCCCATGTGTGAGTGAAAAGCCTCCCCTGGGTCCCCATAGTGAAATCAGGCTTAAAGTGACCTGTGGCGCCCCCCTGTGGATGGATCTTGGTGGGGGTGCTTGGACCCCTTCTTGGGGTCTCCTCCAAGCCAGCCATGCCGACCAAGGGCACCCAAAACCCCCATGTGTGAGTGAACAGCCTCCCCAGTGTACCCCTAGTGAAATCCGGCCTAAAGTGACCTGTGGCGCCCCCCTGTGGATGGATTCGGCTGTGGGTGCTTGGACCCCTTCTTGGGGTCTCCCCCAAGCCAGCCATGCCGACCATGGGCACCCAAAACCCCCATGTGTGAGTGAACAGCCTCCCCTGGGTCCCCATAGTGAAATCCGGCCTAAAATGACCTGTGGCGCCCCCCTGTGGATGGATCTGGATGGGGGTGCTTGGACCCCTTCTTGGGGTCTCCTCCAAGCCAGCCATGCCGACCATGGGCACCCAAAACCCCCATGTGTGAGTGAACAGCCTCCCCTGGGTCCCCATAGTGAAATCCGGCCTAAAATGACCTGTGGCGCCCCCCTGTGGATGGATCTGGATGGGGGTGCTTGGACCCCTTCTTGGGGTCTCCTCCAAGCCAGCCATGCCGACCATGGGCACCCAAAACCCCCATGTGTGAGTGAACAGCCTCCCCTGGGTCCCCATAGTGAAATCCGGCCTAAAGTGACCTGTGGCGCCCCCCTGTGGATGGATCTGGATGGGGGTGCTTGGACCCCTTCTTGGGGTCACCCCCAAGCCGGCCATGGGCACCCAAAACCCCCATTTGTGAGTTAAGATCATCCCCTGGTTCCCCTAGTGAAATCAGGCTTAAAATGACATGTGGCGCCCCCCTGTGGATGGATCCGGGTGTGGGGTCTTGGACCCACTCTTGGGGTCACCCCCAAGCCGGCCAAGGGCACCCAAAACCCCCATGTGTGAGGTAATAGCCTCCCCTGGTTCTCCTAGTGTCCGCCGGCGGTTTACCATATGGGGGTGTCTGACCACCAACCCAATCCGAGAAAAGTGCATCAAAATCGGCCTTCCGGGAGCCAGGAGTCGGTCCCTGGTTCTCCTAATGTCAACCGGATGATTTCCATATGGGGGTGTCTGACCACCAACCCAATCCGAGAAAAGTGCATCAAAATCGCCTTCCGGGAGCCAGGAGTCGGTCCCTGGTTTCTCCTGGTGTCAACCGGATGGTTTCCATATGGGGGTGTCTGACCACCAACCCAATCCGAGAAAAGTGCATCAAAATCGGCCTTCCGGGAGCCAGGAGTCGGTCCCTGGTTCTCCTAATGTCAACCGGATGATTTCCATATGGGGGTGTCTGACCACCAACCCAATCCGAGAAAAGTGCATCAAAATCGGCCTTCCGGGAGCCAGGAGTCGGTCCCCTGGTTCTCCTGTTGTCAACCGGATGATTTCCATATGGGGGTGTCTGACCACCAACCCAATCCGAGAAAAGTGCATCAAAATCGGCCTTCCGGGAGCCAGGAGTCGGTCCTGGTTCTCCTGTTGTCAACCGGATGATTTCCATATGGGGGTGTCTGACCACCAACCCAATCCGAGAAAAGTGCATCAAAATCGGCCTTCCGGGAGCCAGGAGTCGGTCCCTGGTTCTCCTGTTGTCAACCGGATGATTTCCATATGGGGGTGTCTGACCACCAACCAATCCGAGAAAAGTGCATCAAAAATCGGCCTTCCGGGAGCCAGGAGTCGGTCCCTGGTTCTCCTGTTGTCAACCGGATGATTTCCATATGGGGGTGTCTGACCACCAACCCAATCCGAGAAAAGTGCATCAAAATCGGCCTTCCGGGAGCCAGGAGTCGGTCCCTGGTTCTCATAGTGTCAACCGGATGATTTCCATATGGGGGTGTCTGACCACCAACCCAATCCGAGAAAAGTGCATCAAAATCGGCCTTCCGGGAGCCAGGAGTCGGTCCCTGGTTCTCATAGTGTCACCGGATGATTTCCATATGGGGGTGTCTGACCACCAACCCAATCCGAGAAAAGTGCATCAAAATCGGCCTTCCGGGAGCCAGGAGTCGGTCCCTGGTTCTCATAGTGTCAACCGGATGGTTTCCATATGGGGGTGTCTGACCACCAAACCCAATCCGAGAAAAGTGCATCAAAATCGGCCTTCCGGGAGCCAGGAGTCGGTCCCTGGTTCTCATAGTGTCAACCGGATGGTTTCCATATGGGGGTGTCTGACCACCAACCCAATCCGAAAAAAGTGCATCAAAATCGGCCTTCCGGGAGCCAGGAGTCGGTCCCTGGTTCTCCTGTTGTCAACCGGATGATTTCCATATGGGGGTGTCTGACCACCAACCCAATCCGAGAAAAGTGCATCAAAATCGGCCTTCCGGGAGCCAGGAGTCGGTCCCTGGTTCTCCTGTTGTCAACCGGATGATTTCCATATGGGGGTGTCTGACCACCAACCCAATCCGAGAAAAGTGCATCAAAATCGGCCTTCCGGGAGCCAGGAGTCGGTCCCTGGTTCTCCTGTTGTCAACCGGATGATTTCCATATGGGGGTGTCTGACCACCAACCCAATCCGAGAAAAGTGCATCAAAATCGGCCTTCCGGGAGCCAGGAGTCGGTCCCTGGTTCTCCTGTTGTCAACCGGATGATTTCCATATGGGGGTGTCTGACCACCAACCCAATCCGAGAAAAGTGCATCAAAATCGGCCTTCCGGGAGCCAGGAGTCGGTCCCTGGTTCTCATAGTGTCAACCGGATGATTTCCATATGGGGGTGTCTGACCACCAACCCAATCCGAGAAAAGTGCATCAAAATCGGCCTTCCGGGAGCCAGGAGTCGGTCCCTGGTTCTCATAGTGTCAACCGGATGATTTCCATATGGGGGTGTCTGACCACCAACCCAATCCGAGAAAAGTGCATCAAAATCGGCCTTCC
>NW_028164714.1:22500-25000 GCF_964263955.1 Coregonus lavaretus
GTGTGTGTCTGTGTGAGTGAGTGAGTGAGTGTGTGTGTGAACCTTTCCCACAGGAGGGCAGCACTGTGCAGGCAGCTCCAATGGAGGCTGGCTGCTCTGTGCCCATGTATTATTTGTTCTCTCTCTCTCTCTCTCTCCCCTTTCTTCTGGCCTGCTGGGTCACTTTTGTGTGTGGAGGGCTGGACTCTGTCTCACCCATCCCAGCCATGGGCACCCAGAATGCCCATGTGTGAGTCAGGAGCCCTCCCCTGGTTCTCCTAGTGAAAATGACCTGTGGCGCCCCCCTGTGGATGGATCTTGGTGGGGGTGCTTGGACCCCTTCTTGGGGTCTCCTCCAAGCCAGCCATGCCGACCATGGGCACCCAAAACCCCCATGTGTGAGTGAACAGCCTCCCCAGTGTACCCATAGTGAAATCAGGCTTAAAGTGACCTGTGGCGCCCCCCTGTGGATGGATCTTGGTGGGGGTGCTTGGACCCCTTCTTGGGGTCTCCTCCAAGCCAGCCATGCCGACCATGGGCACCCAAAACCCCCATGTGTGAGTGAACAGCCTCCCCAGTGTACCCATAGTGAAATCCGGCCTAAAGTGACCTGTGGCGCCCCCCTGTGGATGGATTCGGCTGTGGGTGCTTGGACCCCTTCTTGGGGTCTCCCCCAAGCTGGCCATGCCGACCATGGGCACCCAAAACCCCCATGTGTGAGTGAACAGCCTCCCCTGGGTCCCCATAGTGAAATCCGGCCTAAAGTGACCTGTGGCGCCCCCCTGTGGATGGATTCGGCTGTGGGTGCTTGGACCCCTTCTTGGGGTCTCCCCCAAGCTGGCCATGCCGACCATGGGCACCCAAAACCCCCATGTGTGAGTGAACAGCCTCCCCTGGGTCCCCATAGTGAAATCCGGCCTAAAGTGACCTGTGGCGCCCCCCTGTGGATGGATCTGGATGGGGGTGCTTGGACCCCTTCTTGGGGTCTCCTCCAAGCCAGCCATGCCGACCATGGGCACCCAAAACCCCCATGTGTGAGTGAACAGCCTCCCCTGGGTCCCCATAGTGAAATCAGGCTTAAAATGACATGTGGCGCCCCCCTGTGGATGGATCCGGCTGTGGGGTCTTGTACCCCCTCTTGGGGTCACCCCCAAGCCGGCCATGGGCACCCAAAACCCCCATGTGTGAGTGAACAGCCTCCCCTGTGTCCCCATAGTGAAATCAGGCCTAAAGTGACATGTGGCGCCCCCCTGTGGATGGATCCGGGTGGGGGTGCTTGGACCCCCTCTTGGGGTCTCCCCCAAGCCATGGGCAGCCAAATCCCCCATTTGTGAGTTAAGATCATCCCCTGGTTCCCCTAGTGAAATCAGGCCTAAAATGACCTCTGTGGCGCCCCCCTGTGGATGGATCCGGCTGTGGGGTCTTGGACCCCCTCTTGGGGTCACCCCCAAGCCAGCCATGGGCACCCAAAACCCCCATTTGTGAGTTAAGATCATCCCCTGGTTCCCCTAGTGAAATCAGGCTTAAAATGACATGTGGCGCCCCCCTGTGGATGGATCCGGGTGTGGGGTCTTGGACCCCCTCTTGGGGTCACCCCCAAGCCGGCCAAGGGCACCCAAAACCCCCATGTGTGAGGTAAGAGCCTCCCCTGGTTCTCCTAGTGTCCGCCGGCGGTTTACCATATGGGGGTGTCTGACCACCACCCCAATCCGAGAAAAGTGCATCAAAATCGGCCTCCGTGAGCCAGGAGTCGGTCCCTGGTTCTCATAGTGTCAACCGGATGATTTCCATATGGGGGTGTCTGACCACCAACCCAATCCGAGAAAAGTGCATCAAAATCGGCCTCCGTGAGCCAGGAGTCGGTCCCTGGTTCTCATAGTGTCAACCGGATGATTTCCATATGGGGGTGTCTGACCACCAACCCAATCCGAGAAAAGTGCATCAAAATCGGCCTTCCGGGAGCCAGGAGTCGGTCCCTGGTTCTCATAGTGTCAACCGGATGGTTTCCATATGGGGGTGTCTGACCACCAACCCAATCCGAGAAAAGTGCATCAAAATCGGCCTTCCGGGAGCCAGGAGTCGGTCCCTGGTTCTCCTAATGTCAACCGGATGATTTCCATATGGGGGTGTCTGACCACCAACCCAATCCGAGAAAAGTGCATCAAAATCGGCCTTCCGGGAGCCAGGAGTCGGTCCCTGGTTCTCCTAATGTCAACCGGATGATTTCCATATGGGGGTGTCTGACCACCAACCCAATCCGAGAAAAGTGCATCAAAATCGGCCTTCCGGGAGCCAGGAGTCGGTCCCTGGTTCTCATAGTGTCAACCGGATGGTTTCCATATGGGGGTGTCTGACCACCAACCCAATCCGAGAAAAGTGCATCAAAATCGGCCTTCCGGGAGCCAGGAGTCGGTCCCTGGTTCTCATAGTGTCAACCGGATGGTTTCCATATGGGGGTGTCTGACCACCAACCCAATCCGAGAAAAGTGCATCAAAATCGGCCTTCCGGGAGCCAGGAGTC
>NW_028164714.1:37500-42500 GCF_964263955.1 Coregonus lavaretus
GGCCTCCTATACCTCTGGAGGTCAAGGGAGTAAGCTGTACTCTCAAGCCCATGTGAGAGAGGCTTTTAATGGGAAGAGAGAGTTTAAAAAGAGGCATGTAGCTCCAGAGGTCACAAAGGTCAATGTGGGCCTGCATGGATGTCAGCAGGGCATGAGGGAGAAGGCCCAAGTGAATAGGTGTGTCTGTGTGAGTGAGTGAACCTGTCTCATAGGGGGGCAGAGCAGGCATCCCCTTTGGGGGCTGTCTGCTCTGTCCCCCTTTTTTTTTGGCCTCCTATACCTCTGGAGGTCAAGGGAGTAAGCTGTACTCTCAAGCCCATGGGAGAGAGGGTTTTAATAGGGAGAGAGTGATTAAAAAGAGGCATGGTGCTCCAGGGGAGTGAGCTGTACTCTCATGCCCATGGGAGATGCCCTTTACTAGGCAGGGAGTTTAGAACAAGGTGCATGGAGCTCCAGAGGTCACAAAGGTCAATGTGGGCCTGCATGGATGTCAGCAGGGCATGAGGGAGAAGGCCCAAGTGAATAGGTTTGTCTGTGTGTGTCTGTGTGAGTGAGTGAGTGAGTGTGTGTGTGAACCTTTCCCACAGGAGGGCAGCACTGTGCAGGCAGCTCCAATGGAGGCTGGCTGCTCTGTGCCCATGTATTATTTGTTCTCTCTCTCTCTCTCTCTCCCCTTTCTTCTGGCCTGCTGGGTCACTTTTGTGTGTGGAGGGCTGGACTCTGTCTCACCCATCCCAGCCATGGGCACCCAGAATGCCCATGTGTGAGTCAGGAGCCCTCCCCTGGTTCTCCTAGTGAAAATGACCTGTGGCGCCCCCCTGTGGATGGATCTTGGTGGGGGTGCTTGGACCCCTTCTTGGGGTCTCCTCCAAGCCAGCCATGCCGACCATGGGCACCCAAAACCCCCATGTGTGAGTGAACAGCCTCCCCAGTGTACCCATAGTGAAATCAGGCTTAAAGTGACCTGTGGCGCCCCCCTGTGGATGGATCTTGGTGGGGGTGCTTGGACCCCTTCTTGGGGTCTCCTCCAAGCCAGCCATGCCGACCATGGGCACCCAAAACCCCCATGTGTGAGTGAACAGCCTCCCCAGTGTACCCATAGTGAAATCCGGCCTAAAGTGACCTGTGGCGCCCCCCTGTGGATGGATTCGGCTGTGGGTGCTTGGACCCCTTCTTGGGGTCTCCCCCAAGCTGGCCATGCCGACCATGGGCACCCAAAACCCCCATGTGTGAGTGAACAGCCTCCCCTGGGTCCCCATAGTGAAATCCGGCCTAAAGTGACCTGTGGCGCCCCCCTGTGGATGGATTCGGCTGTGGGTGCTTGGACCCCTTCTTGGGGTCTCCCCCAAGCTGGCCATGCCGACCATGGGCACCCAAAACCCCCATGTGTGAGTGAACAGCCTCCCCTGGGTCCCCATAGTGAAATCCGGCCTAAAGTGACCTGTGGCGCCCCCCTGTGGATGGATCTGGATGGGGGTGCTTGGACCCCTTCTTGGGGTCTCCTCCAAGCCAGCCATGCCGACCATGGGCACCCAAAACCCCCATGTGTGAGTGAACAGCCTCCCCTGGGTCCCCATAGTGAAATCAGGCTTAAAATGACATGTGGCGCCCCCCTGTGGATGGATCCGGCTGTGGGGTCTTGTACCCCCTCTTGGGGTCACCCCCAAGCCGGCCATGGGCACCCAAAACCCCCATGTGTGAGTGAACAGCCTCCCCTGTGTCCCCATAGTGAAATCAGGCCTAAAGTGACATGTGGCGCCCCCCTGTGGATGGATCCGGGTGGGGGTGCTTGGACCCCCTCTTGGGGTCTCCCCCAAGCCATGGGCAGCCAAATCCCCCATTTGTGAGTTAAGATCATCCCCTGGTTCCCCTAGTGAAATCAGGCCTAAAATGACCTCTGTGGCGCCCCCCTGTGGATGGATCCGGCTGTGGGGTCTTGGACCCCCTCTTGGGGTCACCCCCAAGCCAGCCATGGGCACCCAAAACCCCCATTTGTGAGTTAAGATCATCCCCTGGTTCCCCTAGTGAAATCAGGCTTAAAATGACATGTGGCGCCCCCCTGTGGATGGATCCGGGTGTGGGGTCTTGGACCCCCTCTTGGGGTCACCCCCAAGCCGGCCAAGGGCACCCAAAACCCCCATGTGTGAGGTAAGAGCCTCCCCTGGTTCTCCTAGTGTCCGCCGGCGGTTTACCATATGGGGGTGTCTGACCACCACCCCAATCCGAGAAAAGTGCATCAAAATCGGCCTCCGTGAGCCAGGAGTCGGTCCCTGGTTCTCATAGTGTCAACCGGATGATTTCCATATGGGGGTGTCTGACCACCAACCCAATCCGAGAAAAGTGCATCAAAATCGGCCTCCGTGAGCCAGGAGTCGGTCCCTGGTTCTCATAGTGTCAACCGGATGATTTCCATATGGGGGTGTCTGACCACCAACCCAATCCGAGAAAAGTGCATCAAAATCGGCCTTCCGGGAGCCAGGAGTCGGTCCCTGGTTCTCATAGTGTCAACCGGATGGTTTCCATATGGGGGTGTCTGACCACCAACCCAATCCGAGAAAAGTGCATCAAAATCGGCCTTCCGGGAGCCAGGAGTCGGTCCCTGGTTCTCCTAATGTCAACCGGATGATTTCCATATGGGGGTGTCTGACCACCAACCCAATCCGAGAAAAGTGCATCAAAATCGGCCTTCCGGGAGCCAGGAGTCGGTCCCTGGTTCTCCTAATGTCAACCGGATGATTTCCATATGGGGGTGTCTGACCACCAACCCAATCCGAGAAAAGTGCATCAAAATCGGCCTTCCGGGAGCCAGGAGTCGGTCCCTGGTTCTCATAGTGTCAACCGGATGGTTTCCATATGGGGGTGTCTGACCACCAACCCAATCCGAGAAAAGTGCATCAAAATCGGCCTTCCGGGAGCCAGGAGTCGGTCCCTGGTTCTCATAGTGTCAACCGGATGGTTTCCATATGGGGGTGTCTGACCACCAACCCAATCCGAGAAAAGTGCATCAAAATCGGCCTTCCGGGAGCCAGGAGTCGGTCCCTGGTTCTCATAGTGTCAACCGGATGGTTTCCATATGGGGGTGTCTGACCACCAACCCAATCCGAGAAAAGTGCATCAAAATCGGCCTTCCGTGAGGCAGGAGTCGGCCCCTGGTTCTCCTGTTGTCAACCGGATGATTTCCATATGGGGGTGTCTGACCACCACCCCAATCCGAGAAAAGTGCATCAAAATCGGCCTTCCGGGAGCCAGGAGTCGGTCCCTGGTTCTCCTAATGTCAACCGGATGATTTCCATATGGGGGTGTCTGACCACCAACCCAATCCGAGAAAAGTGCATCAAAATCGGCCTTCCGGGAGCCAGGAGTCGGTCCCTGGTTCTCATAGTGTCAACCGGATGGTTTCCATATGGGGGTGTCTGACCACCAACCCAATCCGAGAAAAGTGCATCAAAATCGGCCTTCCGGGAGCCAGGAGTCGGTCCCTGGTTCTCATAGTGTCAACCGGATGGTTTCCATATGGGGGTGTCTGACCACCAACCCAATCCGAGAAAAGTGCATCAAAATCGGCCTTCCGGGAGCCAGGAGTCGGTCCCTGGTTCTCATAGTGTCAACCGGATGGTTTCCATATGGGGGTGTCTGACCACCAACCCAATCCGAGAAAAGTGCATCAAAATCGGCCTTCCGTGAGGCAGGAGTCGGCCCCTGGTTCTCCTGTTGTCAACCGGATGATTTCCATATGGGGGTGTCTGACCACCACCCCAATCCGAAAAAAGTGCATCAAATCGGCCTTCCGTGAGCCAGGAGTCGGTCCCTGGTTCTCCTGGTGTCCGCCGGCGGACAACCATGTTGGGGTGTCTGACCACCAACCCAATCCGAGAAAAGTGCATCAAAATCGGCCTTCCGTGAGGCAGGAGTCGGCCCCTGGTTCTCCTGTTGTCAACCGGATGATTTCCATATGGGGGTGTCTGACCACCACCCCAATCCGAAAAAAGTGCATCAAATCGGCCTTCCGTGAGCCAGGAGTCGGTCCCTGGTTCTCCTGGTGTCCGCCGGCGGACAACCATGTTGGGGTGTCTGACCACCAACCCAATCCGAGAAAAGTGCATCAAAATCGGCCTTCCGTGAGGCAGGAGTCGGTCCCTGGTTCTCCTGTTGTCAACCGGATGATTTCCATATGGGGGTGTCTGACCACCACCCCAATCCGAAAAAAGTGCATCAAATCGGCCTTCCGTGAGGCAGGAGTCGGTCCCTGGTTCTCCTGGTGTCCGCCGGCGGACAACCATGTTGGGGTGTCTGACCCACAACCCAATCCGACCAAGTGCACCCAAATCGGCCTTCCGTGAGCCAGGAGTCGGTCTCTGGTTCTCCCATCGACCGCCGGCGGTCTTCCATGTGGGGGTGTCTGACCCACAACCCAATCCGACCAAGAGCACCCATGTCGGCCTTGTGTGAGTCAGGAGCCGTTCCCCCTGGTTCTCATTTGGGTTACCATGCACGAAGGGACATAGTGCAATTTCGGCCGATTTTTCCGATTTTTTCAAATAATGTTTAAAAATACTTCCCGATGAGCTAGAGGTCCCAAATTTGGTCTATTATCCTCTTTTATGATGAACTTCCATTACCTAAAAGGGTTTTTCTTAACTCGTATAGGAACATCAACCGTTCTGACCCCTATTTTTTTTTTCACTTTTCTAACATAATTAAAATATAGTAAAAAATTTCCAAAAACGAATTAATTTATATATAAATGTGCGTCTATTCGTGCCCTTTTGCGCCAAAAAAACCCCATCCTGATTGGACTTTTAGTTTTTGAATTATTAACGTTTTAAGTCGTTTTTTCAAAACCGAAATCGCTGTTTTTTCCCCCAAACGGCGGAGCACAGACAGGCCCAGCGGGTGGCAGGGCTTATGTCGATAATTTGGCCTCTCCCGTAGTAGCCCCACTCGGTTCCAGGTCGGCCAGACAGGTACCGGCGCGATTTTGAAAACCTCGTTTTCAGAGA